>NC_143571.1:21499242-21802272 GCF_054136105.1 Typopeltis vanoorti
AGAATACAATTTGGTCGGCTAAATCCCAAATTGCCAGCCCATTCTCGTTCGTTCAGTATCAAAGTAGATACCCAACAGGGTGCACCACGAGAAGGTGAGGATTGGACATTAGGTCAGAAGCCCTGGTCGGTTCTCCGCATTCCTTTAAAGGCTATGTGGAGGTCTCCTCTCAGTTATACAGCTTTGACCCTTAAGCACCCCTGTGCTTAAGGGTCAAAAGGGTCAAAATTCTAGCTAGCATTAAATTAAGCAGTTGCTTCTGTGTTATGTTTCTTGGGACTTGGCAGTAGTTTTAAATTTTAAAGTCATATTTTCAGTGCTTGAGAAATTTTGTGCTCGTTCACTAATTAGGCAAATATTTCACTAGTCAGATGTTAGTCTGTGGGTGGGTTCATAGTTGTATTTAATTCCAGATCTGGTCAATTTATAATCTTTTGTTAATGTTATGGCTAATTTCTACCCTGTACTGATATACCCTGATCATATGACACACATTAGGTTCCATACTACTATCTTATAGCAAATTTCGTTGTATAGCCAGTCACTGCCCTTAAATTTATGTGTGCATATCTGACTTAAATAAAGCAAAAACTTTAGAATAATTTTCTCAAACGAGAAAGTTCTTCTTTCTGAATAGCTTGGCTTAATTAAAGGAACATGCTAACTAGTTTGGTCATCAATCTACACCATTAAAAATTTTTGCCAATAAGATTGTCATGTTTATGGATGGATCAACTATGTAACACGTTTCTGTTTCTTTGTTCTTAACAATTGTAACAACAGTAATGAGAGCTAAGTTTAGTATGCAACCTATCTCATTGTTCGATACACCATCATCACCAAATTTAATAATTTTAAAATTAGTATGTCATATAACAGGTTTAAATGTCTTCTTTTCACTGGAAGCAACAGCAGGCTTACTCTGAATTTTATCTGCTATTAATAAACTACAATAAAATAATAGTTATAAATAGTTTATAATTCATAGTGAAATACCGAAACATGGAGATACAGTAAGCAACAAAATTGTAAATAAACCTTAGTTCAAGCATACTGTATGTCAGTTGATTCACAGGAGCGTCGTGTTACTAAAACCGTTGAATGAGTGAATGCAGCATCTTTAATAATTGAGAAGTGTCATATAAGTGGATTGTTGTAAGGGGTATTACTGTATAACTCACTGCTTGTGTTGAAGCAAATATGCTATAACTTGGGTTTTTATCACTGTGAAGGAAAAAATTCATAGATTTTATAAGTAATATAAGACTATATATATATATATATATTTTTTTTTTTTTTTTTTTTGTTGCTTCTAACACTTTTGTCTCAGATGACTTTTTAAAGAAAAAAACAAACAATTTTTCCTCTGCCATTATAAACAAATGTGGAAAATTTATAGTATCATAAAAAAACACTCAAAGCCTGTAGGTCTACACACATACACACAGTGTGCCCGTTAAGTAGTTATTTGTTATAGAACAGTCCTTTGAATAAAAGTAATAAACATGTTTATAGTTTTGACTGCTAGAGTGCACTTGTAATTGCAGGTGCAACTTTCGATTTGGGTGACACAGCAATTTTTTGTGGCAAATCATTGAAGTAAGAATATGTGAATGGAACGTGTCAAAAGTTGCATCATGGAGCAGAGAACTGTGATAAAAGTGTACTGTTAATTAGCAAACTGTTACAGAAGTGTACTAAGACTTAAAAAAAAGTTTACAGCGATGACTGTCTGGACCGTGCACGGGCACTCTTCTGGTTTTCAACATTTGAAGAGAGGAGAGGATGCCTGGAGGATGAACCACACTATGGACAACCAGTTTCTGCACAGACAAATGAAAATGTGGTGAAAGCTAGGAAAATTGTTGCTCATGACAGGCAAATAACCACAAGGCTACTCATTGTACAGCTTGGAGTTGGTAAGGAAACAGCCACATCATATCTTGGAAAGAAATTTTCATCCATGCGGTTGATCAAGACCATGATGTGTTGCAGATAATTGTCACTGGTGTTTTCAGTTTGATCCAGAAATGAAACACCAGATCATGGAATGGCATGCAACTCCTTCTCCCTGGCAAAAGAAAGTCAGGTTGCAAAAATCACGTGTCAAGGCAAATTGCTGCTGTCCATTGCATATTTCTTTTAAGTTGCTTTCTGGCAATTAATTGGTTACCTCAAGGTACATCTGTACACTCTTTAATAATAAAATGTGTGCACTCCTATATCCTCTCATTGGTGATATCCCATTATGATAAAAACAAAAATGTGTGTGTATCCTGTCTTCTCATTGGTGATATCCCATTATGAATAAACAACAAAATGGTCATTTGTAATGACCAGCATTCCCAATAGATTGTGATAAGTAAGGTCCATATACATAAAACTGTTTATGATGTGAAACACAATTTGGCATTGCATAAATAAAACTGACAATTAAACTGAAATTTTTCTTCTTATTTTTTTTTTTACTTGTTAACTAACAATTCTTACTCATCATGGATAAGCTGATGAGTTCATTTATTTTTTCAAGCCCTGCACATTTTGAATTATTTATTTTAAAAACATACAAAACATGACTGATTCTGTCAAATGAGAGTGATAATAGTGCTGAAGTTGGCCATGTTTGTATTCATTACTTGTACTGTGTTTCTGTTAGTGCATTTCTTTCTTTTAATAATATTTTAGTAATTTATCTCTCATTTAAAGGTAAAACAACAGATCTCTTTGGATCAGAACCATTTAATCCATCACAGAATCAGGCCAATGAAGATCCTTTTGGAATGGGTGATTTTAATGCAGCTACACTGCATGGTGTAGATTTGGAACATGCCATTGGAGCAATTGATAAAAGACTATTAGAAATGAAGGTAAAAATTACAAGTATTACAGAATTTTTCCTATTCTTTCTTCTCCCCCTCCCACTCAGTATACCAAGCATAATTTAATATACTGTTAATTCTCCTCACCATCTTTCTTTACATAAAATTTATTAATGTTCATTGTGATATCCTATATGATAGTATGTTCATCAGATATTCATTTGTTATCTTATATGTAGAAAGTTTTTTCACTTGGTTATAAATTAAAAATGCCAAGAAATTATATTCTTGTTTGATCCTTGATCCAAGTGTAAGCAAACAAAGTTTGCACATGAAGCATCTTCATGACTAGACTACTTGTATATAGAAGCTTATGACTTCGTATTAATTGCCTTAGTATCCCGTAATTCAAAGCAAACATCCTTTGCAGGTATGTATAATGCTATGCATTATGGGAAGGACTACTACTCAGACTAGTTTCAACCTGACTGGGGTCTCATCAGTGGGACTCAGAAGAAATATCTAGGTTGAAGTAATGCAGAAGTCACCTATTATTATTCAGGCCTCCATGGAGGCAAGAGGCTCATCGTGGGAGGTCCTTCCTAGGAAGCACAAAGTCTATTATACCACTCATTGACCGTTCTTGCTCTCACCACTCTATTAGGCAATGCATTCCACGGTTCAACCACCCTTCACACAAAGAAACCACTCATCACCCTCCTGCTCACAGCTTCCTTTCGTAACTTCCAGGGATGGCCCCTTGTCCTTGCTCCTTCCCTCTGTTTCAACAAGTGAAAGAACTCTCCAATGTCTACCCTGTAACTGCATCTCAACAGTTTAAAAGTCTCGATCATATCACCTCTCCTTCTTCTATTCACCAAACTCTGCAGTCCACATTTCCTCTGTCGATCCTCATAACTGATATTGTACAGTCCTAAAATCATCTTTGTTATCCGCCTCTGTACCCTTTCCACAGTTAATTTATCCCCTTCAAATCCTGGGGACCAAATCTGAGAACAATAGTCTAAGTGTGGTCTGATCAGGGTCTTATATTTCCCAAAACTTTCCACAACTAGCTCTAATTCAAAGTATTTTAATAATAAGGTGGTACACCTTTTCAGTACTTGTATATAGGAAATATATGACCTGCATTACTTCGATCTAGGTATCTCTTCTTCAGCTCCCATAGATGAGATCAAAGTAAAGGTCTAAACTGGTATAGATATTGGCCCCTTCCCGTAATGCATAGCATTATACACATCCAAAAGGATGTGTGCTTTGCATTTTGGAATACTAAGGCAATTAATGTGAAGTTATTAGCTTCGATATATACAACTAGCCTAGTTGTGAAGATATTTCACTTGCAAGTTTTGTTTGCTTGCAATCCGTGTGTTAAGGCTTAAGTGCTGGGAGAAACTCGTCTTAGAAGCTTAATGATGAAGCAGCACTGAGAAAGGATTAAACTATTATTTAATTCTTCCAATATTTCATTCCTAACTAGGTGTGGTGCACTCTGTGGACACCTGTTGGTGGCTAGGATGTAAAGTGGGATCTTGAAGTATTAGTGTTTCTGTTTCCCATATTTTGGGAAGTTTTATGTAGCCATATTTATTGTTATGTTGGATCTTGAAGTATTAATGTTGCCTATATTTTGGGAAGTTTCATCTAACCATATTTAAGTTAGAATGATTTCTGAGAGGTACTTCAGATTCCAAAAACAGTCTTTCTCTTTTAAATTTACTGTGATGGAGCATGGTGGTCTTATTCCAACTGCTTCTATGAGCCATATCTAAAACATGGTCTGCCAGGCCAGGCCAGATTGACCATAGTCATGACTGCAGATGTATTTTTTGTGTTCTTCCATTTGGATATTGGCTGATCTTCCTGTCTGTCCATAGTAAGCCCAACTTGCAGGAATAGGGAACTTTCTATACTCCAAGCACAGAGAGGAGGGTTGATCTTTAGTGGAACGTATAAGATTAGCACGCTTCTGGTGGGGCTTGAAAGCTGTGTAGAGATTGTATTTCTTTAATACTCTGGCTATTTTTTCTAAAGTGCCTCAGACATTGGGGGATGATGATAGCATTACTAAAATCTTTCTGAAGAGAAGGTAAAGGATTGGAGGAAGGATTGATTATTTTTTTGATACTATAGGAACTGTAGTCGTTAAATAAGGTGTGGTGTATATGATTAAGTTCTCCTGTAATGGAGGGCTCACTGGAACAAAGGTTAACCAAGTTGTAAGTGTTTTAATAATATCATGTTGTTGATGGGGATGATGGGAAAATTTGAATGTATCTGCCTGTGTAGAAGGACTTCCTGTGTATTGAGAAGGTAAGGTTACCATTGCGTAGGCTTATTACCAAGGTGTCTAGAAAGGCTAAACTATTATTAGTTTCTTTTCCATGATAAATTGGATTCTAGGGTGAGAGATGAAAGAATCTAATGTGTCTGGGCCATGAAGCCAAATGAAAAACACATCCACATATCATCATACTGCTACCAACACAGCCATTAGCTCATTGCATTCGGAGCTGTCAGCTATTCTGAACTCTTTCCCATTCTTTTTGATATTTCAGAAGCCTTTACTCAGAAAAAAATTCTTAAAAGTAAAAAATAAATATCAAAAAGTACAACAATACTTCTTGATGTGTTTATCACGTTAGAACTCCCAGACCATAGTCTTCCAAAGATTCATAAAGAAAATGTTCATTTGAGACCTATTGTAGATTCTTTTGGTGTGTCCAACTTACAAACATTCAAAATTTATCAAAAGTTCTCTCTTCATTTATTGGAAATTTGCCAACATTTTAAAAATACCTTTACAGATATCCCTCTTATAGCTTTTACATGGTTTCCAATATCTGGAGGAAAATCATTCGATAAAATTTTTCAACTTGGCTATAAATTCAAGTACCTGACAAAAACTATATATGCAATTCCTATCTCTTCTACCTTATCCACTGTTACATGGAGTATTTTTTTTATGAGGCTCTCATCCATGAAATGAAATGTTTGTTTTATTAACCTATAGTGCATTAGTACTGTAGATGGACTAATTTAGAACATCCTATAGTGGGAGAAATAGGCATACTATTGCCTTTCATCCCCTTCTGACATCAGTATACCTTCTCTATACTGATATTATCCCCCTTTGCCACAACCACAAATGCACAGAAATGACTATTTTGACTTAAGTGTTATTTGAATTTTCAGTTATGCCAAACATATCAATGTATTGTTATTAACATATCATGCAGAGTGATTCCTGAATTTTAAATTCTGTTTAAAAATTTAACTGTTTTAAATAGTTAGTAAAATGCACATTCCTTGTTTTTGGCACAAGGAGAACAATATGTAAACAAAGTTTTTGTAGTCTGGAACTATTTTTTATTTGCTGCTCTGTTTTTTTTTTTTTTGTTTGTTTGTTTTTTCATAAAATTAATTTTTAAAATAGAAGACAAGTGCCTTCCATTCCTGGACATTCTCATTCAAAGACCACCAAATTATAGCTTTAGTTTTTATACAGAAAGAAAACAAATACCAAATTCTATGTGAATGACTTAAGCATCTGACTCCTCTCCATCTGGGATTCCTTTTGTGATGAGGAAAGGAGGGGAGGGTCCTTTCAGTGATTACACTGGCCCTTTTCATTTTTCATCTTTCTCTATTCTCTTTTTCCCATTTTCTTCACTCTACATTTCCTGAGCCTTTTTACTATCCTGTTTTCTGACTTCCATCATTGGAATCCCATGCACTGCTCTGTGTTTAGTGCATGTGGTGCAACTTGTGGACATTCAGAAACGGGGGGGGGGGGGTCCTAGTGGGCTTGCACTATTTTGACTCCTCCTTCGGCAAGATGGGTAGTTTTGAATGGCCTGGCCAGAATAATTCAGCTAGTTAATTTGCTTAGAACAGTCAACAGTGAGATTGCAGCGCGTCTTTTCTCATATTCTGTTGGACAGGATCCAAGATTTGTAGTAATATGGCATCCAATGTAGCCTTGGCATTCCACTTCTGAGTATATTCATTGCTTGTTGGATAGTGAGCATTTGTCTTGCTTCATGGTAGGTGTAGAATTCTCTCTCTCTCTCCTTATGTGCCTTCGTTTTCTTTATTCAGAAAGGGTTAGAAAGATCTCCAAAATCTGTGAGATAAAACTTTCTTCAGGAGAGAGAGAGAGAGAGATTCTCCTTCGTATAACATTTGAAGAAGGCTGGGGATACCAATCCTGATAAACACCACAAAACTGAACTTTTCTGGAGGAATAATAGCAGTGGGAATATCTCTTCTGTGTTCCAAATTAACAGCTCAAGGAGTGACAGCTAGAAAATTCTCATGCATAATAATGATATCCTGGTGCTGACAAGGAATGTCATCCTTTCATTTAATACTTTGAAAACTCCAATATCCACAAAAGGCAGGGTATCTCTTTTGTTTTGTTAGGATCTATATCCCAAACAATGATTTACCCAGAACCTTTGGTACCCAGGACGGTATTTTTTATTTATTTTTTTTTTACTAATGTTAGCCCTACATTTTCCTTTAATACTTCCCAATGGTGAGTTGAACTTGAAAAAAAATGAATATAATTTTTCCCAAAAAAACCACAAATGTTTTAACTTTCAACACACATTTTATTTTACATTCTGCGGCACTTAACAATTATGTAATGTTCAATAACTTTGTCAAAGTTTATCTTGCTGGCATAATTATTTTCTATAGAAAGTATGGATAAATAAATTACTTAGTCTCTCTCTTCTGTCATATTGGACTGCAGGTAACTTTTTATTCATTTTAATTTAGAAAAATTTCTTTCACAAGAAGCCACTGATACACAAATAGTTAAATCTTAAAGACGGTGAAATATTCGGAAGAGATTCCACAAAATCCCACTCTACAATGGACTGTAATAATTGAAGAGCTGTCTGTTTTTCTGCTTCTTGTTTGCTCATATTAACAGCTGCTAGATGTCGCTGAAGTGTTTTTATTTCAGAAATTATATCTTAACTTTGAAATTCATCATAGACATTTGTTAAATTGCAGATGAAATTTTCAAAATCTTTTTCTGTACCATGTATTAAAATATTGGGTTGTAGAATACTAAAAATCATCATTTGTTACGGCTACATAATTCTAGAAAAAAGCGATCGAGGCACACAAACATTGATCTTCTCACCTCCTCTTGAAGTGTAAGACCAACGTCGTCCAACAATTCTCCCAGCATTTTTCTCTTTAGCCTTTTTCTTCCCCTTTTTTCTACAGGAATGTTCAATTTATCGCATTTTGTTGTTGCATATTCAATTGCTCTATTCACCATTCCTTCTCGTTCATTTTCAAGAAAGAGTTTCAGATTTTCATGTCACGCACTACATTTTTCTGAACTTATTCTGCTAGTTTGCATGTATTTTTGAGTACCGTTTATCTTCTTCTAAAACTTCATTCCAAAAAGACAGATAACACAAAAAAAGTAAAATCGCAAATTGCACTAAATAAATTTTGCGCTGATCCTCGTTTGTCAATATTTTCTTTTATATCACATAGTGCTTCTAAACTTAAAATTAACTTTTCGATATTATATCTTGCTGTATGAACTGCTTCATAGTGAGCACTCCATCTTGTGTGATAATCTTTTTAATGTTAGTACTACATTTTCCTTCATTACTTCCCAACAGTGAGTTGAACTTGAAAAAAATGAATATAATTTTTCCAAAACTGCAAAAAATGTTACACAAGTAGAAATGCTTCCAAAAGCATGAACTCCACAAAGATTAAGTGAATGATTTGCACATGGCATAAATAACGCTTTAGAATTGATACTTTTTATTTTACGTTGAACTCCACCATGAATTCCAGACATAGTTGCAGCATTATCATATCCCTGGTTACAGCATAGGTTGATGTCAAGTGTGTCCTCTTCTAATTTTTTCAGAATGTCAGAAGTACAGTAAACCCTTGATTTTAGAGACAAAATTTCCGGTCCGTATGTCACGTGAAAAATTTTTTATTTGTTTATTTAAATATAATTAAAGCTTATTTTCAGAAAAATGTTTGTTTATTTATTTTGATATAGATCACAGACTTGTTTTTTAGTCTTATATAATAGGAACACAACATCTAGACTTGCCATAATGTCAGTTTGTGAAATTGTGACTGTCTTAATTTTTTCAACAAATTGTTGAGAATTTTTAATATAGGTCTCTGTTTGTTTGATATGTCCTTTATTAAAAATTCTCAACAATTTGTTGAAAAAATTAAGACAGTCACAATTTCACAAACTGACATTATGGCAAGTTTGGATGTTGTGTATCCCTATTCACCAACGTTCCAGTCGATGAGGTGGTCAACATTCTAAAGGATCTCTTCCCTCAGGACATCACCCATTTGTTCCATCATTGCCTGAAATCAAATTTCTTCATAGTTAATAACATTGTATACAAACAATCAGAAGGTCTAGCCATGGGTCTAGCCCCCTTCACTACCATGCGCAGATCTATTTATGGAAAAACTTGAAAAAGATATTTTTTCCAACATTTCACCTATACCTTCGATATGGTGGAGATATGTCGATGACGTGTTCATCATATGGAAAGATACCATGGAAAACCTTCTAGTGTTTCTTAATAAAATCAACACATTACACAATAAGATCAAATTTACTATGGAACTAGAGACGAACAATGAACTACCCTTTCTTGACATACTGGTGAAGAGAGAATATAATGTCCAACTGTCCGTTTACAAGAAACCCACAGATACAGGAAGATATCTACATTATTCATCAAACCATCATCGATCACAAAAACACAGCATCATTCATATGCTCCGCAATAGAGCCTTAAAGTTTATTTCAAAAGAAGAGGATGTATGGTTAGAACTGTTGCAAATAACTAAGACTCTATCTCTGAATGGATACCCCACCAACATTTTAAACAAATTTCTATTCAAAGACAACCTCCTTGGGAACGTGTAACTGATTCCCAATATGTGTCCACAGCAGTGATTCCATATATTAGTTCAATATCCACAAAATTAGCTAGAATGTTAAAAGCTCATAACATCAGAGTGGTTTTTAAACCAACTACTACAATCAGACAGGTCTTAAGATCACCTAAAGATGAAGTCCCATTCTTCAAACATCCTGGAGTATATGTAATTCCATGCACGTGTGGCCTATCATACATTGGACAGACCTCTCAAAGTCTTGAAATAAGACAGAAAGAACATGTGGGAGACATAAATCACAACAGAATTATCACATCAGGTTTAGCTCACCATTTTTCGACATCCAATCACGTTATAGACTGGAAAAACAGTTCTATGCCTTACATCGAGGATGACTACAGACACAGAACTTTTAAAGAATCAGCAGTGGTGCTACGCACAGGCAGCAATTTAAATAGAAATCAAGGTGCTATTCTTAAAGACATATGGAAAAATCTCATCAATTCTCTCACCTTAACAGAACTACAATTCTCAAAAAAAAACCACACAACACGTGGTCACGTACCGGATTCTGACTAACGTATGCGCACTTCCAAACGAGAATTATCAAATGTAACGGCCTAACAGGTACTAACGCTTATGTATTCATGTAACTTGGTGCATTTGTATTTACCCCAGTACAGCCTTGATAATGCTAGACAGTAGCTAGTAAAACTGGTTGGCAATTTGTATTTTATTCATTAAATCGTATGGTCTCTTATTAATAAAGTTCTCAGTTTTAAAAATGTCAATTAGCTAATTTGTCAATTTTTTAACATACTCATTCGAAAAATCTACTTTATTATATACCACACTTTCGGATTTAACGGACACCCCCTCGCCCAAATTAGTCTGTTATATCGAGGTTTTACTGTAATATCATTTGCATTTTTTCCTGGGATAGAAAAAAAAACTAAGAATGACTCCCTTACTTCAACTTTTCCATTTTCGATGTGCACGTATCTGATAACTTCACACATTTGATCCACGTGCGATACTTCAGGAGTACTGTCGAAAAGGATTCCGTAATATTTAGCCTTTTTTATGTCTGCCAATATTTTGTCTTTTACATGGTTTCCTGGTAAATTTATGAATTCATTTTGGATTCTGGGAGATAAGTGTGAGCTGTATCTCCTATTATGCAAAGCAGAATGTTCGGTTCTTAATAAATGTTCTTTTAGAACAGGGTCATAATGAGATAGAAACTGAATTAACTCCAAAAAATTTCCTTTGTCACTGACTAATCTTCTCTATGACCTCGAAGAGGAAGATTTTGATGAGCTAAAAATAGAATTCCATCCAAAACTCTTATCAAAACATCCTTCATTCTTGTCTTTTCCTTAATTTGATCTTGAGAAACTTGATCTATAGTCTTATTCAATTTCAACCTTGTTGCTAAAGTTTTCCACATTTCTAAGCAATTAAGATGTTGTTCCCATCTTACGAAATCTTTGGATTTAATTTCCACCATTTATTAAAACCATTAACAAAACTTGATACTCTAGTTGTATCACCGCAGGCAAATAAACGGCAACGAAAACAGTATAATTTTTTTGCTGTCTGAGAATGAACCATCCAAGCTCTAAGAACATTTTCATCATTTGGTAGTTCTTTATAAAACCATGATTTTGTAAGTTGGTGACGATCTCCTTTAATTCCTATTCCATATCTATCTGTTGCATCAAAAGGTCCATCTTTATTTTGAAATACTTCACTTCCTTGCTTAATAATATCAATTTTAATTTCATCTGGTACTGGGATTGAACAAGCAGTAACATCACAGAATATTTCATTTGTATTTATCCATTCCATTTCCTTACTATTGACGTTCTTATTGTTCTATTGCTTCTGTTGGGTTGAGTTCAATATTCTTTTCATCATCAATATTTTTCTTATCCTACTGGACTATTTTTTCCAAAGTATCTTCCATTTCTTGCCATTCTTCTGCCACTATTTCTTCTTTTTCACCTGCTAAGGTTGAAACTGATGTCGCTGGCATTAGCTATTTTATAATAGCTCCCCGACACATTTGTAACAGCTTCTTCTTTCATTTTTTTCATTTTTCTTCTTTGATATCCACTTTGTCTTTGTTGTTGTTTCATGTTCCTATAATTTTTTAAATAGGGTTTGATTAGTGTTTGACTAGTATAGATTGTATCAATCAGAAGCAAATCAACAAATAATAGTAGAAAAAATTTTTAAATTTGTACTTTTAAAAACTATACTTACAACTGTATCTGCTATTTAGTACAAACACAAAAAATACTTCCAAGTTTGTTTATAATCGACCTATTTTCAACACACAGTATTATATCACTGACTATAAACACAAAAATACGAACGTGTACACTTATAAGTTTCGATAAATAATGTGTGATTTTACTACGAAATTGTTCCACTGGTCTTTGCCTTGCTTTGATTGGCTTTAAAACAATAAAATTTTAAAATAGTCAAGTTTATTGGTTGTTTTCAATCAAGGTCACGCATATTTCTGTCTTAACACCACACCACTTCATCCCCACTAACTGTAAATCAGAATATTATACGCCCTCTAGCTTTGATGTTGCAATAATACAAAAGCAACTAAACAAAATTCGTGCATTTTGATTTGAATTCAAATTAACTATCTACATGTTGTATATGTATGTTGTATTTAACACCAAATTTTAAAAAAAATTATTTACAAATATCAATAATATTAAATAATTTTTAAGAACTAAAAATGATACAAAAATTTTTATACAAATATCTAGTGAATAGTAATGATATTCCATGCTCTTGGGCCTGGGGCAGACTGCTTCCCTCTGGGTATGCCACCGATCCCAAATATTTTACGCTTCTTTAAAAGACAAATTCTGGTTATACTCAGAATGCCTGTTGCTGCTCTGCCATCTGTGCCCTGATGTAGCAGTAAAGAGTATGAGAATAAAGAGCAAAACACCCAAATGCATCTTGAGGGAGAACATCTAGCTTACCTGACCGTGCCAAAAGGTGGAAGGATGAAAAGAAGTTTCAAAAGAACAAGACAGAATAGAATATACCATATCAAGAAAGTATATCACAACAACATCTAATAGAAAATTGAAAATCCTCTTTCTCTGTCAAGAAAGTTTTAAAAGTTATATGAACCCTTACATCTATTCCACCTTTTCACATTTATATTAATAAATATAAATATAAAAACAGATACACTAACCAGCCAAAAGACTGCGGGTTCGAATCCTACCGTGGACATGGATGTTTATGATTGTCCTTGGAAATACCAGTGGTGGTGGGAGGCGGTAGATGGCATTGGTGTAGTTGCGGTCAGTTGGTGGATTGAATGGCGGAGACAGAGTTGTAGAGCAGGTGCCCTCCCTCGATGAGTCTTTGGACACCATGAGGTGTCAAATAATAATAATAATAATAATATACCTGAGCAGTATGATTGCAGTCTCCATAGAGCAAATCACATAAGAAAGAAAGTGAATATGATGTCACTGAAACACCCCAAAAATGATTCTGCCCAAAACTGTTACTTAGAAAAATAATAGATTAATTCAGATCTATCCCCAACCCAGAGGGAAATAAAACCATTAAAATGGCTAATGTCTTGGACAGAGGAGAATTTGACAATATTTTCGATATCTTTCCAGTGTAGGAGGGGAAGAGAGATACTGGCATCAGCAGTTCCCTAAAAAGGAAAAATTCTTGACTGATCAAAACATACCTCACAATCATTTCCTGTACTTCCCATATTCTTTGCTCTACTTATCCTGAGTGTTTTACTTTCCTATGACTTACCTTTTCTTCCAAGTGTATATGCTATTTTATAAGTTGCTTTGGTAATTTCATTACTTCATCATGTCATCAGTTAAAATAATTGTTGATTTTTTTGAAGCTTTATATTTATAGGTATAGATTTTCTTTGTTCTTTCTCTTTCTAATTTTGCAATTTGTGGTCTGTTCATCTACCATAATGCTGATGAGCATTATATCTTTTCACTGTTTAAATCACAGTATCACAAATTAAACATCCAATTTTATCTTTGACTGCAAGCATGCATCACTGCAGCCCCCATTTTTCATTACTCTATTCTCCTCAGTTTTTTTTTTCATATTTTTCATCATATTTTTTCATTTTTTTTCATATACATCAAATAAAAATTTTAAAAAATTAATAAAGTAATTAAAAACTTCTCCTCATTCATCTTGTTATAAAATGACATTACATACTAAAGTACCGCAATATAGAAATACATGTGCAAAACTGTACTGTTTTTTCAAATCAAGCTGATGTTGCACCGAGAGCTTGTAGTGGCTTCTAGATACAAATTCATATAATAGTGTGCTAATCATTGAACAATGGATAGATAAATAATAGCAGTTGATTTTATTATTATTATTCAGGCCTCCATGGAGTCAAAAGACTCTTCTTGGGAGGTCCTTCCTAAGAACATAAAGTCTGTCAAGACTCATCGAGGGGAGGTCCCCCCTAAGAAACACAAAGTCTATCATACCACTCCTTAAACTCATTGACCGTTCTCGCTCTCACCACTCCATCAGGCAATACATTCCACGGTTCAACCACCCTCCACGCAAAGAAACCACTCCTCACCCTCTTGCATACAGTTTCCTTTCGTAACTTCCAGGGATGGCCTCTTGTCATCACTCCTTCCTGCTGTTCAACCAAGCGAAAGAACTCCCCAGTGTCAACCCTGTAACCACCTCTCAACAGTTTAAAAGTCTTAATCATATCACCCCTCCTCCGTCTATCCACCAAACTCTGCAGTCCACATTCCCTCAGCCGATCCTCATAACTATCCTTGTACAGTCCTGAAACCATCTTTGTCATCCGTCTTTGTATCCTTTCCACAGTTAATTTATCCCCTTCAAATCCTGGGGACCAAATCTGAGAACAATAGTCCAAGTGTGGTCTGATCAGAGACTTATACAACAGAATGATAACCCTCTTATCTCTGCAGGTCAGTGTCCTTCTCATAATTGCAGCAATCCTCTGTGTTACCTTCACCACCTTTGCAATATGTCCCCTAAACTTCAGGTTTCCATCAATCATCAACCCCAGATCTCTTGTCTCCCCTACTTCCTCCAGTATAACTCCCCCCATAGAGTATGCAGCATCCCATTGATGTTTCCCAAACCTCAAGACTTTACATTTTGCTGCATTAAACTGACACCCCCATTCATTTGCCCATATATCTAGCTTATTCAAATCATCTTGCAGGGCTACCACATCTGCACTATTACTAATAATCCTTCCCAGCTTCGCATCATCCGCAAACAACTGAATATCCCCTTGCAGTCCACTGGCAATGTCATTGATATAAAGATTAAACAATATAGGTCCTAGTACTGAGCTGTGTGGGACCCCACTTGTAACCCTCTGCCTCCTTGAAACTGCTCCACCATACACAACTCTCTGATACCTATCAGACAGCTAATCCTGAATCCAGTTGACCAATCTGACATCCAGACCCATATGCTGCAACTTAAATATCAGCTTATGTGGCACCCTGTCAAATGCCTTTGCTAAGTCTAAGAAAATTGCAGTGTATGCCTTTCCCTCGTCTAATGTTCTTGTAACTTTATTATAAAAGGCTAGCATATTGCTAAAACAAGAGGGCCCTTTCACAAATCGATGTTGACTCTCACAGATAACATTACCCTCATCTGCCCAATGCTGTATACGGTCCCTCACTACTTTCTCCAAGATCTTAACAACTACTGATGACACACAGACTGGCCTATAATTAGACACTCCCAGTCTGTTACCACCCTTATGCAATGGCACTATCTTACCTTCCTTCCATTCCCTGGGCACCTTTGCGGAAACCAGACTTTCATTGAAAAGCCAGGTTAAAGGCACTGTCAGTTCCCTAGCACATTCTCTCAAAACTCGTGGTGAAATACCATCCAGTCCCAAAGCTTTACCGACATCCAGAGTACTCAGTATCTGAAACACACTCTCCTCCTGTACCTCTAAACCTCGAACCAGCCCTATCCCTATAGCATTAAAACTGACTCCTCTAGGATGAAATACTCCAATAAAATGTTAATTGAACAATTCCACTATGTCCTCTGCATCAGTCACTCTATTCCCATTTTTATCCCACAATATCATTCTTCCACAGTCATTTCTCCTCCTACTGGCCACATAGCTAAAAAAAATTCCATAGGATTTTCTTTGGATCTTAGGGCCAATCTCCTCTCATATTCCAGTTTCGCTTTCCTTACCACACTAGTCACTCTTCTGGCCTGTGTCTTATATTCTTCATGCATCCTCTCCTCACCTGTCTCCTTATATCTCTTCCATAGCCTCTTTTTCGCATGCAATTCCTGTTTAATATTGTTTGTCATCCACTTTACTCCAAATTGTGTCCTCTTGTACACTTGTGGTATACAACTGACCATTGCTGCTAACAAATATTCTTTCACAATTTCCCATGCACTAATGATATCCTGGCCTTCCAATTCCTCCCTCCATGAAACTTCCCGAAGTTGACGTTTAAGACTATTATAATCACCTGCATTATAATTCCACATAAGTTCCTGCATGTCTATTCATTTTCCAAGTCAAAACCATATGGTCACTCTCTTCAACTGGTGGGAGAGATGTCATCTCAGTTATTATCAACTCTTCCGATGCTATAACCAAATCCAAAACTCTTGAACCTCTTGTTCCCTCTGTAAATGTTGCCTAAGACATTTGTCCCTCAAGAATTCTAGAAATTCCATTCCCCTATTGCTACATGCATCTTCCTCTCTCCAATTTATACTACTGTAGTTAAAATCTCCCATAACAATCATTCTTCTTGCACTTGCCGAACTTGGCTGTTTAAACATCTCCTGGTCCCCATCCTCTGTGCTCCTGGGTCTGTAGCAACACCCCACTAAATATCCTGTCTTGCCTACCTCTACCTCACACCATATGCTCTCAAAATCATTTGTCTCACTTCCTTCCAAAGCCTCCACTCTTAGAGGACATAGGTCATCACTTATCATAAGCAGTACCCCACCACCACGCTTTCCCCTCCTATCCTGATGAAAAATGCTGTACCCAGCGACTTCTATTCCTGTTATTATATCCCCTTCTGTCAACCACGTCTCAGTGATCCCAATAATTTTTGGCCAGGCTGATGCTATCTGCGCCACCAATTCCTCTCCCTTATTCCGGATACTCCTGGCATTAGTATAAAGCATATAAATGCCATTGTTTCTATACCCAGCATTATCCCTTGTAGACTCCACTGGGCTCAATGTTACCTGACATCGTCTTCCTTCTCCCAAGTATCCATTCTCACAAGAGGCCACCCCTGCTATCATCCTCCCTGGGACACACTGACTCGTTCAGAACAGCAATCTCTCCAGATGCCTACGTCCTTCCTCATTCAAATGTAAGCGGTCTCTCGCATATAATTCCTCTCTTTCCTCAAACGCACTCCAAGCATCCACATATACCAGTCCTCTCTTGTCACACATTCTTGCTATTATGCCATTCAATATCACCGCTCTTCTGCTCAGCTCATCATTATCATACCTAGGCAACACGCACACTATTTTTCCTCTCTCTATCTTCTTCCGTATAGCCTCAAGCAAAAATCTCGTATCTCTTGCTGCCCGACTTACATTACCACTCAAGTCATTTGTTCCTACCATCACAATCATCTCATCCACCCTTTCACCTCTCTTAATTGCTATAGCCACCCTTTCTATTGTTCCTCCTGGCAAACACTCCTCACGCATCCTATCTTGAACACCATGGATCATTGAGTCGCCATACATTATACCTCTTACCATTCTCTCTCTCTCCTATTGTTTCCATTCTCTCCTCTTCTTTCATTCCCATAGGTCTCTCTCATTCCCTCTCCTCTACTGCTATTCTCTCTTCTAGCATTCCTATACCTCTCTCTCCTACTGTTTCCATTCTCCCCTCTTCTAGCACTCCCGTACACATCTCTCATTCCCTCTCTCCTACTGTTTCCAGTTTCTCCACTTATAGCACTTCCATATCCCTCTCTCATTCCGTCTATCCTACTGTTTCCATCCCCTCGTCTGCTAGCATTCCCATACCTCTCTCTCATTCCCTCTCTTCTACTGTTTCCATTCTCTCCTCTTCTAGCACCCACATACCTCTCACTCGTTCTCTCTCTTCTGTTTCCTTTCTCTCCTCTTCTAACACTCCCAAAATTCTCTCTCTCCCCTACTCTGATTCGGCTTGCATTTATCTCTTCCATTCTCCTAATCTTATCTGTCATACTTCTGCTCTCATTCACAAGACATTCCACCTCCTCTTTCAGCTCATCTATCTCCCTCTGCAGGTCAGTCACTTTTAATCTAAATTCACTCTCCCAAACAAAACCATCTCCTAAACTTTCACAGTCACTCACGCCTTCCACACTATCAACTATTATTTTCTCGTTCACATATATATTTTTTTCATTCTCTCCTATCACACTACTTGTCTGCCTACATTCATTCCCCATTCCTGGAGCAACAAGGTCAGATATTGATATTTCGAATGCACTTATTTCCTCCCACTGCCTGCATTTTGCACACATACACTCTCCGCTCTCTTTCACAAGCCACATATCTAATTCCCGAGACGCATACATGCTGCAAGTACTGCATGCCACAAAGTCCCTTATGATATTGCTTATAATAGAGTTCTTAAATGGTGGAGGACTTGGCGATACGCCACTTGCGACTGCAGCTGAATCTGTCATCATTCCTTACTGCCGAGTAGCGTAATCGTTAATTATTCAATTAATAAATTCCGTTAAATAAATAAGAAAAAAAAAAGTACAAACAATTACAAGCAAAACAAAACATTTAAGTACACTAAATAAAATGAAATATAACTAAATACAGTAATGAAAACTTAGCTTCATTTTGTCTTCCACCGTTATGCATTCAATTCTGATGGTAACCAAAATATATTATATCGCGACAGGAACTAACTTCCAAAAAAACCACTGAAGTACACTCGTATTCAGAGAAACAATTTAGCACTCAAAAACGTAAAAAACGGGGGGTGGGGAAATGGACTATTCACCGATTAAAAATCAATTTCTTCTGCCTTTATAATACCGTGCTCTAAAAATAATAATTTTTTTAATGCAATTAATTAAAATACATGCCATTTGAGAACACATAATTTGTAAATGAAGATACTAATTGACAAAATATGCAAAATAGCCTCATTGAATTTAATGAATTCAATTGAACTTAAGAAGATCACATGTGACCTAAGGGCTGCAGGCTCTCCATCCCTGCCTTAGATGTTAGTGAAATGAACTAAACAAATACTGTGATACTAGTATTTCTTTAGTTATCTTTCATGTCACATTTGGTGTTTAGAGTAGGGGCATACAGCTGAGATGAGAGATTTTTGCATCTAATTCTTACATTGGGAATTCTTACATTCCAATTGTGGCCTCAAAAGTGCCCCCCCCCCCAACAAGCTACTATACTTGGACTCCCCTCTAGGCACAACCAGGCAGAACAAGAAGCAGCAGGATTATTTGCTAGCTAATAAGGAAGCAGCCAGCCTATAGAAACTGCTTTGTTGCCATTTTCTCAAATTGAGGAGATGCTGGCTCTCTGTGTATTAATAGTGTGTTGGGCATGACCAACAAAGATTACCTGCACTGCAGATGAGAAGAAAGGAAGGGGACAAAAACTGGAGACAAAACATGGCAGTAACCACTTCACACATAGAGAGCCAGCATCTCCTCAATTTGAGAAAATGGTAACAAAGCAGTTTCTAAATAAGTGATGTAGACATCTTAAGGTGATGATGTTTCACTAGACAACGAAAGACATCTTCCACTTAAGAGTTAAGGTGAATTATTCAATCTCTGCATAGATCATTTCCAAAGGCAAAACATAATCCAGCTGCCACATGCAGTTGGCAGATCTATAAGCCAGATAGAAATAATTGCCCTATTGTAGCATACATCAAGTTTAAGTTTATACGTTAGCATACTCCTTAACTGACTATTGAGCTTAATACCTTATGTGCTTTTATGTAATTCATAATATTATGACTGAATACAGCATGGAAAACTTACATAAGTTGAAGGGAATGGATATGAAGCTGATGCCATGAATCAGGGAGGGGGCAGAAGTGGCTGACAGACACCAGAGTAGTATATAGTGAGGTGGAATCTAGGAGAATGATGGCAGCTAGTGAAGTATCTCAAGACTCTGTGCCAGGGACACTATTTATTTTGTACATTAATAATACAGTGAATGATTGTGTGTGTGTGTGGGGGGGGGGGTTCAATTGTTTGTTGAAAAACTGGGAAGGGTAGTAGTTGATAAGTGATGTAGACATCCTGCAGGATGATTTAAATAAATTAGCATTGTGGACAGAAAATAATGGTTGTCAATTTAATGTTGCAAAATATAAGGTTATGCACTTCACTTTGCTGTGTATCACATTGATGGTACTGAATTATGGGAAATTGAGGCTAGAGACTCGGGGGGGGGGGGGGGGGGGGAGATAATGGTGGAGACCTGATAGAAACTTATAAGTTATTAAAGGGGTTCAGTAATATCAACACAAAAGAAATCCTTCAATACATTAAGAGTAGGGGAAAAGAATAGGTGGTCACCCCTGAAACTTATGTAAGAGTGTGGTTAGTAACGATACACAGACTAGACTTTTGCTTGGAAAGTGAGATGGATTACCAGAGATACATGAGCGCCCTGACAATGAATGAGTTTGAGAGATCCCTGTATAATAATATAATTTGCAGTATAAGGACTGCACACATTTGGACCATCTAGATCTTGCGAGCAGTAGAATTTTTGTATGTATTTCGTAGCAATTTTTTTTAAATATATAAAATCAAATTATTTTATTTATGCTTCTATAGATATTAACAGTGGTGTTTTTATATATTCACAGGATGGATTTAGTCGAGGATTATCATTTGGCAATGAAGATTTCTCTCTGGAAAGTCTTGATCCATTAAATAACAGAATGACTTGAATTGGAAAGCCAAATTTTGCTGCAAATGAAGCATTGATACTGTATGTATGAATGAACAGAGATGTCTTTCAGAAAGGCATTTGGCTAATAATTCATCGGTTTAATTTCAGAATAAAGAATGATTTACTTTGATAGAGATCTTCTGTAATATATTGTCTTCAGTTTTAAATCTGTTCAAATTTCCCATAATCACTTTGTTTATATACAATTAAGTCTCAATTATTTAAACATTAGATATTCTTTAGAATTAAACGATGCACATTTCATGAAGAATAATCCCAGAGTACCATTAATCTTCATAATGTTAAAATTTTCTTGACAGGATCTGAGGAAAGAGATGTGCCCGTTGTATATGATATTCCTGAGTAATATCTGTTAATGAAACTTATTGACCATATTCCATATACTAAATATTCTTTCAAAATGTATTCTAATTCCTGATATGATTTTCATATGTTTTGAAAATATTGCCTAGAAATGATTGTGAATAATAAATTGTTCAAACTTTTTGTTTATAAATGATGAAATAAGTTCTGTGAATTTTTCTTTTCCCTAAAAAATATAGTTTATGTTATAACATTTAAGCCACTGACATGCATTTCTCCCTTGTAAATAATCATAATTGCCATTTCAAAAGCTGTGTGTGCAGTGAACTTTTTATTCATGTGCATATATATATATATATATATATATATTTTTTTTTTTTTTGGTAATTACTTATTTAACAGCCATAAATCAAACTTGAGCAGTATAGGATGTGTCTAGGCACTAAATACAAGTTTATGCAAACTTGAATTCTAGATTTAAACATTTTATATAAATTATATTTTGTCATAAAGATATTTCACATGCAACATTTTGTTTGCTCCTGCTTGGGTAAAATAAGGATGAAAACAAAGGTTATCACTTTTTGTCAAATAAGATATACTTTCCTTCCCAATGGAAAAACATGCTGCAACTATTCATAACAGTGCATCACAGTATAAACAACAACAACAGAAAAAAAGTATATAATTTATTAAACTTACTAATGTTTTGCTGGTTTTCTAACCATCATCAAAGCACAAATTACAACTGTGGTAAGTACTAAGTAATTATAGAAACAATTTAAATTGTAACTGAAAAAGAACTAATCCTAAGTGCCCTCTATGACCTGATAACCATAAAATTAATTTAGAAAAGTTAGGCTATATTTGATATCATAATAGATTTGTCTCCTGGATCTTTGGTCACTTAATTGAAATTATATATTTTTTCCATCTTGTTAGTGTTTATACCATAAAGCACTGTTATGAATAACTAACAAGTAAGCCTATCTATACTATGCTATAACTATACTTTTATCAATTTCTGCTAAAATGAAATCATTTTCTCTGCTTTCAATGGGTGTTTGTGTATTAATAGCTTATGCAAAAATTTCTTATCCATCATCTATCTTATCCCTTTTTTGGTTATTCGTATGGATCTCTAGCAAAGAATTAAATTTTCATAAGATTTTTGTTCTCCATCCAAACTTTCTTGTCTGCCTATGAATTCTCAGTATTAAAATTACTTCACTTTGTTACTGGACAGTTCAATTTATAAATTGATTTTTTATATAATGAAATTAAGGGAAAAAAAGAAATTTAACCAATAGAAAGAAAGCATATTAATATTTGTTTTAATCCTTTTCAGTTGCTCTTTCTTGCCGCCATCTTAATTAGCATTCAAAATCAAAGTTAAGTTGAATACTAATTGTAATTCATAAAATGAAATGCTGTATATATAAACTAGATCTTCTAATTGGGATCATCACTGTAAGGCTATTTTATTTTAGAAATTTTAGAAAGTTATCTCCCATTTTCTTGATAGTTTTAGCACCATATCTTTCAGGCAATGTGATTGCATTCCTTTCCTTCAGTGTGATTGCAGTAAGCAGCATCCATTATAATTTATGGACAAAATCACCATTGTGGAGTCAACTTGAATTAAAGTTAATTTTAAAAATTAATTTTTAATTTTAAAATCTAATTTTAATTGAAGTTAACTCAAAGTGTTAGTTGTCCATAATTCTGTCGTAATGAATGTTATTGCTGTTGTTTGTCCTGACTGGTACTGTAAACAATAAAAACTTCGAGAAAATGAAGCAACATATGTAAAACATTTATCTAATAAGAAACATAACAATATTAAACATCAATAAAGCAACTGATTTTAATTACTTTTCTTCTCTAAAACTAAGCTTTGCTAAGTGGCTGGCCTGCAGAAATAAGTAGAATAAGTATATCTGGCTATTAATTCTTTTAAAATCAAATGACATTGAAGCATATTTATTTGAAATATTAATGACAAGTATATATGAATATGTATGGTTGCATAGATTACATTGCATAAGTGCAGGATACTAAATCCTTCTGCTATAAGGTTGTCATTACTGTGGACAGTCTGATTTATGAAGTGGTGACTTCCTGTAACTAAAAATATGCAAACAATAAACTAATTAAACTTTGTTATTAGTAAGCTTCTAATACTACATAGTTCTTGTGAAATAAGTCTTTATGATAAATTGAAAAATCCTCCCCCTCCTCCAATTTGTGTATCATTGCAAGCATTTTGAAGAGGGTTTTTTGAAGTTCCTGTTCCCCCCCCCACTATTACAAATTTTGAAAAGTATATGCATTATGTTTAATTATTTTTTATAGCTTCAGTTATAGCACATAAGTATGAAGCAATAAAAAAAATTCAGTCCTGCTAAAATAATTTCCATAAAATGATATTTGGAATTTGAATGAGACCAGTAGTCATGCAGTCTGTAATGTTTTACATTGGCATTATTTTTGCAAAAAAAAAAAAGACATTTCTCTATGGTCTTGTGCAACTTCAATTGAACATAAACATTAATCTCTGTTAATTAAAGCTGAAAAACATCGATTTATTTCACTGCTGTCATGTATTGTTTTAAAAACTACTATACTACCCAAATCAGTCTTAATAGACTGATTTGGGTAGTATAGTATTAACTGAAACATAATCAAATATCGTTTAAATCAAAAAAAAAAAAAAAAAAAAACCTCCACTTTCCATTTGATGGGTTACAGTTGTTCAACAATCTGCATTTCCTTTGTTGCACGTGTCCCTCACACACACAGATATCCTTTGTGCCTATTTCCATATTAATTCACTTTCTAAATTAGATCTCTAGAGGTCAGCATCTTAAGTTGGTATAAGTCACACTGACTCAGTTACCATTACCAAGCACGCATGCTGCAGTTTTCAAGGTTATCTAATATTATCAGAAACAAGATTAAAAAAATTGAGTCACTTATAAATAACAGAAAAAAGATGAGAGCAATTATTTGTTCATTTTCTGGAGGATCTGTTTGTTAAATAGCACACTAATGAAACAAATTATTATTATTAGATGACACCTCCAGGGAGTCCAAAGACTCATCAAGGAAGGACACCTACTCCACAGCTCCGTCTCACAACTGAATTCACCAACTACAATGAACTGCAACTACCTTCGTCATCTACACCAACGCCATCTACCGTTGACCACCACCACTAGTATTTTCACAGACAATCAAGAACATCCATGCCCACAGTGGGATTCGAACCTGCAGCCTTTTGGCTGGAGAGTTGATATGCTAACCAGGCCGGCATTAGAAATTCATATATAAGGTGAACACAAATGATCTCAGCACCTTCCAAAAAAAAAACACTTTGAAAGAAAACTTGAAGGAGAATTTTAACTTAAAATAGTTCTGATACACTATGCTAGTGGAGTTCATTGTGTTTGTATAGGCACATCAAAATAATATTCTGTTGTCATGTTTTTTATTTACAAGATGGTAGTATTGTTAATTCATATTTAATAGTGAATGTTCCCCAAAAGCATTTTACATTTTGTCCTTTAAATTTTTCAACTTGCAATGGCAGAGCATAAACTTGATCCTTAATGTAGAACCCAAAAGAAAAAATCAAAGATGACTTAGATCAGAAGAATGCAGTGGCAGCAACTAGGAAATTTGTCCTCCTTGGCTAGTTCCAACATTCAGGTAACCTTGCATGTTTAGAAAATTATGTGGATATGTACAGTCCATATCTCTGCTAATAAACATCTGGTTTTAGTTCTGGCAAATGGTGCATTAGCCAGATCTTCAGAACACAAGATAAATAATTCCATCTTAACTTTATTTCAGGAAATAAGAAAGGGAACATATGATGTATCAAATGTATACATAAAATAAATATGCTCACCTTCAAATTATCCCTGATGTGCTCATGTCATGAGAGGTTTCACCTCAATTTCTGTACTGCTGTCTGACTAGCTTAGTATCCATTCTTAAACTGAATGAACATACAGAGGTTTTTATGCAATTTGCACTGAAAACCTTCTGGAACAATGTCAGATTTTGAGAATTGGAACTTGAGCAGATAAATGCTTTCCATGTGAAATCGGTATTTTACCACTCTCACTAGTTATACTTCCAATGGTCATCATTAGTCACTTTTCCCACATGTTACAAAAAAAAGTTATTTTCCATTAGTGTAAGTTTCATTTCTGTATGTTTAGTTTAAATAAATTTTTGAAATTACTAGATAATTTCAAAAATAAGTATAGATAGGAAAATACTAAATAAGTATTGAAACAGTACTTTATTTGGAGAAACCTAAATTACAACTCAATACATTGGGTCTCCTTTTTCCTTGCTCTCACCCTTCTTCCTTATAAGGCATACTCTCTGCCAATTTGTAGTAATGAGGCAGGTATTTTGAACTATTCATGCTTCAGTATAGCCATCATCAATCTATGTACCATTTTGGGAGATACACTTATCAGTCCCATCTCCAGCATACTAGATCATCCCAAAGGTGTTGGATTGAGAGTGTACAGGCCAGTCAGTTTTTTTCCACATTATTTTCCTCAAACCAATAACTTGTCACAATAGCACTTGCATTGTATGACATGGTGCAGTCATGTCGAAGAGTCTGTGGCAGTTTTATGAAATATTGCAAGAATTTTTGCATTATCCAAAAACTGTTGCATTTTGCTAGCATATATAACAGTTCCAGACCATTATGCCTTTGCCACCAAGCTTCATAGTTGGGATAATGCACTTGAGCATAAGGCATTTCCCAGGCATCCACAATACCCAAGCTCACTCAACTGATTCAGTGCATAGTGTTCTCAATGGAGGACTTTCATTGCACTACAGTTAGCTAGTATTCTTTATGCCAGTGTAGTCTGTGCTGCTGATCGTCATTAACGTTTGCTTTATGTATAACTGCCCCTCAGTGCAAACCAAGACTGTGCAGCTCTCTCTTTACATAATTCAGTACTTTTTTCATCTTCGATGGGCAGGTTGACCTCTCAACCAATATGCTGTTGTAGGTGCTGCTGGATTCCATATATCATTCACATTATGCTTCCATTCTTGGCGATTGGTGGAGACAACTCTGGCCACATCAGTGATCATCCTTGCCCATGCCACGTTTTCCTTGGTGCTGCTCGCTGAACTCTCCAGTGGGCATGTCATTCATGCTAACGCAGCTTGTGAGGCAGCCAACTGGTGTTCATTCTGAGACATGGCCAAACCACCGCAGTCTATGTTTTGTATTTGTTCTTCAGCAGTAGGTCGGTTGTCACACCTTGCCTGAATAGTCTCATTACAGTGCTGATCACAAAGCGAGATGCCCAGGATCTGTTGCAGGCATTGCATTTTGAAGACTTTGTTTGATGCAAGCAGAATTCATGTTTCTGCTCTATACATGAGGATTGGCATGATCAGTGTCTGGAGGAAGCAAATCTTGGTCTTGGTGGAGATATTGGCTCTCTTCCAGAGGCACCATTTGAGTGAGGCAAAAGCTTCTGTTGCCTGACCAGTCCTACTTGGACTTCAAAGGTGGGTGCCACTTCTTGTCCTGCTCAATTTGGACACCATTAAGATAAACATCAGCCTATGATCCGTTTGTGGTAACTTTGGTCTTGTCTATATTGATTCTTAGACCATATGACTGGGCAATACAATGTGGTAAAGGATGTCGGTAGCCTCTGCATTTGTGTCAGCAAATATGGCACTGTCATCTGCAAACATCAAGTCAGTCAGGAAGTTGTTTGCACCATATTGAACTCCACTTCTGCCCTCAACAGCTCCTCTCATAACGGTGCCATTATGAAAGGAGCTGTGAAAGATGGGTGCTATGAAAGATTACATTATAGAGTACTGTCATCAGTTTGCATTACAAAGCTAAATCTTCTTTGCAAATCATACATTACTCTTTTGCAAATAGCCTATAAACTTTTTTTCTCTCTCTGAATCTCATCTAGCTGTAAACTTATCATACTTCACTACTGTGGGTCGGATTTGTTTCCATTAAGTAAGATAGTAGTTCTTGCACTATGTGATTAAAATCATCCATGTTAAAGGCTTAACACATGCACACAGAGGAATCAATACCATATTTTAATCATAGGACATAATTATTATTATTATTATTCGTGACATCTCCAAGGAATCCAAAGACTCATCGTGGAGGACACCTACTGTATAACTCTGTCTCCACCACTACACCGAACTTCTGCTACCAATCGTCCACATCCATGCCATCTACTGCCCACCACCACAACTAGTATTTTTTGTCTGTAAATTGCTTGTGTTTTGACATAATTATGTAAACCATTTATATAAGTAAATGTTGTCCTTCCCAATAATATATGCTGGTTTGTATTTAGCATACTTTTTTTTTTATAAATAGTTAAAAAAAAAAAGTTTACAGTCTTTATGTAATACATTCACTGAGTTGATACTTATGTGTTAATATTTCAGCTCACGAATCACATTAGTTGCAAGGGAGGGAGCTGAGAATAGCACCTACAGATTACCATATCAAAGCACTTTTTGCCAAATGTGACTCATTTAATGCTGACAGTTCCCTTTGGTTGGAACGACCTGTGTTTGAATCCATCTAGGACACAAAGATCCTTTATAATAACCTTTCAGCTGAAGGTGAGTTGGTGCATCTCATATGATAATGGCAAGGATTTTTATCTGGCAAAACTGGTAAACTAACCAGAAGAACAGACAATTAAGACATAATACACTAATCTCATTGGCATAATTTCATTTGCTGTAATTCAGAACAATCCAATCCAGCTAAGCTAACAACAGTAAAGAAGGTGTTAAAAAAATTGACAAATTAAAAGTAATTCAAAACAGAACAAGTTGAGCCTCATTACAGAGGCTATATAGAGAGTTTCAGCAGGTTCTTCAGTGATCTTTTGAAAGCCAAATGTTTAAATATCCCAAACAATTAAAATGATGGTAAAATTCTCATGTGAATTTGTTGCAAAATTATTACTACTTACCTTCAAGAGGGAGAGACTCTTAACACTTGGTATCTGCATTATTGGAAGGTTTTTTTTTTTTTGAAGAAATTGTGAAATTTTTTAGCATTTTAAATGTAAATGTAAAAGCCTTTCATTTACAAGCATCTGTTAGATACAGCATGAGTCAACTGAATTTAATTTACCATCTTCTGTTGCTTCTGCTGCAGCTACACAATTTATAGTGATTTCATTTAATGTGTTTAGGACTTGAGATTTAGAAAAGGACAATTCTAAAAGCTGATGTCAGTGATGTTTTTACTTATTCTGGGGGAGTAATGTTAATAGAGTTGTGGGGGGGGGGCTCCGAGCATTACAATATATTTGTAAGACTTTGACAAAATGTGAGTAGCTATCAAGAAGCATTTTCTGTCCTCTTCTTTCTATACAGACATCTGTCTTTGATCTTGCCATTAATGGAAGATAACCCTGCAGGTAATTTTTAAGGTCTGGTACTCCCATTGTAAAATTATTCACTTTTCTTACAGAGTGGAAATGTGGATAGTTTCCTTTTAGGAAAGCATTATTTTCCAATCTCTGGTTTGTTATCATTACATATGGTGCACACATTCATGCATCCACACACTTACACACAAAAAAAGATTACTTGGGCACATTGTTTACATGTATGGCTTATGCCCATAAACCCTGTAAGGTTCTTAATAAACCATTTGAAAGATAACTTTGAATAATTTAAAAATCCTTTACAAATTTTGCAATAATGAAAATAATTTTTTTTAGTGGGGGGGGGGGTTATGATTCATAATGTATTTTAATTTTTAAAAAAGAATTAGAGAAAGAAATTACAAATTAGTTTTTAATTATTAAACTTTTTTGTATTGCCATATTTTATTATATATAATTCTTTACAAAAATACTTTGTAAGAAATAAATGTTAAATACTGTGTTAATTATACACAAGTTTAAATATGTATAAAGTTGTTAAACAGAAAGGTATTACTATTATTTTATAGCCAATTTAAGCCAACAGTATTTACCTTGTAAAAAATTGTGATAGAGATTAAGAGCTTGTGAAAATATGAATTGTCAACATGATCTGCCCTGATAATACATTACTTAAAAGGGAATGAATTCTAACCAAGAACTCATGCATTGGCCTTAATTTAAAGGCATGACTGGTGTAGTTGCTGTTACCAACTGTTGGTTCTCATTAGAGACCTACAGAGCAGTTCATTTAAGTTGTATTGATTTAGTGTTTAAATTATAATTATTAAATAAAAGTGCTTAAGTGGGAAAGAATGAACTAACATGGTATTACATTCTGTAAATCACTTTTAAAATTGAAATCTTTGAAAACATAAACACTGTCTGCTTATTTAGCTATAAAATGACAACTGATATTATTTTTGCTTAATGGTCATTGATGTCAAGATAAAGTCCTAAGTGCACATTTTAATTGAAATAAGCATATACAGTAGGACTCTTTGCTGATTTAATTTAATATCAAAATTTTTGGTTAAATAGGTGAATACTATTCATTCATTCACAACCCAACATGTAAAAACCTGCTTCTCACTCCCTTTGAGCTATTTGCAATTAGAAAGTAATGCAAGCTGAAAGTGAGTAATGGAATATGGCAATCATTTGCATGCTCTCATATCCTCCTCCTCCTCCTCAGTGTATAGTGTGAGTTGTGTACATAGTATTTCTCAACCTATATGTTGCAGCAATCTAGCAGCAAATTATGCTTGTCACTTGCATGAACATTAGATACTTTTATGCTGAACAGATGGTTGAGATATACATGATTCTGCCAATAATGGTTAAGATATTCGTGGAAATTGCTGCATATGGTACTTTTTCCTTCCTCCCCCCTCCCATTTGGGCTAATATATACAGTGATCATTACAAAAAAATGTATTTCAAGTCAGATTTGTGAAAAAAATCATTCATACCTACAGCATTTTATTTTTGTTCATTTCAAGAAGCAAGAGAGGTTACTATTAAATTGAGTCATGGTATTTTTGATTTGATTACTGAGCAGTTAACTTGTTCTGGATTTCAAGGCAGCACTAGTAATTAACTGAATATTGACAGTCGAGAAACTTTAGTCAGGTCTTATAGTTTGAATTGCTTTGGGTTGCAATAAATCCAGAATAACTAACTTTAGTCTATGCAACATCAAGTTTTGCTTCCAACCTGCATTTGTCCCCCTCTTTGTGCTCTTGTGACCTTGTAAATATTTAATAAAAAGGAAATCTTTGAAGAACTTCAAGAAATCTAGACAAAGTAAAAAAAATCAAGAAAACAGGTGTTCTCTATTAACCAACTTCCCTGGCTGATGACAAGCTTTAAAATTATACAGCATTTTGTATAAATAAGGTTTATTTTTTGGAAACTGAAAAATTTCATTTTCATTGTAGAAATTAACAAACTGTCAACCAAGTTAACTGTGTGGGATATCCATTATCAATGCACACATATCACATTTGATATTAATTTCTTTACCAAAAAATAAAATGGCTTTATTTTATTTTTTCAAGTGAAATCAAGTCAAGGTTTGGACATCATGTCAGAAGACTGTAGTGATTTCATTTTCTGTACTCCTTAAAAGTCTAATTGGAGGTGTTCTATCATTTTATCCCCCTTTGACACTTAAACAACTCTGTGTGTGTGTGTGAATAGAGTATGATATAAATAATTACTTAACATTTAAATTATAATAGCTTGAATAAAATATTCAAAATATTTCACAATTATTGACAAGTGCAAAAAAAAATCAGGCATATAAATATGGTGTATTTTCTGCTTTATTTCTGTCATTGGCATATGCAGTGAACAGAAAGTCCACAAATCTGGTTAGTCTCCTTTGAGAAGTAGTAGCAAATCTGTAACTTTATTATCCTAAGACCCCATGGAGTCAGACTCATCTAAGGGGTTCCTTTTGTCATACACACAGCTCATCACACCGTGCCTTAAACACGTTCAAATTTTCTGTAGATGCTGTGCTCTCCAGCAATGCATTCCAATCATTCACAACCCTCCATGTAAAAACCTGTTTCTCACTCCCTTGCTCACACCCTCCTTATACAGCTTCCAGGGATTGACCTCTTGTCTCCTCCATTTTATGAAAAATCTCTTCAAACATTAATCTTATGACAACCCCTTACCAACTTGTATGTCTCTATCATATCATCCCTCTTCCTCCTATCCACTAGACTGCAAATTGCATCATCTCAACCTTTCTTCATATTCAGCATTCCAGAGAGAAACTATTTTGGGCAATTGCCTCTGGACCCTCTCCAACAACCCTTCGAAAACCAGGTGTCCAAATCTGTGCACAGTAATCCATATGTGGCCTAATTAGAGCCTTATACAATGGAACCAGAATCTCCTTACTTCAAGTTGGTGTCTGTCCTCTGCATCATTGCCAGAATTCATTGTGTTGTCCTCACAATTTTGGCAGTATGTCCTCTAAATGTTAGATCCTTATACACCATCACCCCAAGATCTCTTATTTCCTCCACCTCCACAAATATATTCCCACCAAGAGTAAATTCTACATCCCATCTTTGTTTTCCAAATTTTGCAACATTGAACAGAATTTTAATTTTTTCTATTACTGGTTCTTGGTTTAATTCTTTCATAATTTCTTCGTTTCTTTTGTGATCAAATAGGATATACTTTGCAGTTTTTCTCATAAACTTCATTTCTGCTGTTATTAATCTTTGTCTTTTTTTTTTTATTGTCCAGATTTCGCTTCCATACATTAAGACTGGTAGGGCTAATGTATTGTATACTTTTAGTCTGGTTTGTTTTTGAACTAGGTCAAGTCTTCTTGTAAGACTACAAAGTCTGCAAATAACTGTTATATCCCATATAACTGTATAAACATGTATAACTTCATGGTTAAAATTTAAACCATCAGATTTGTTATGGGAGATCTATCTTCTCCACTACCCTACTCTGAACTCATTCAATGTTCGTGTATTTTCCACCTGCTGGTAATGGTCATAACATTATACATTATCCAAGGATGATCTCTTGCCACCCACACTATCCTATGCATTGTCTTCCCTTATCAGCCAAGCTTTGAAATCCATGTTCTTCTTGATCTGTTCTCATAGTCAAAATTCCTGATACAAGTAATTACTGGAGATTAGCCTTTCTTATATCTTCTGGAAAACTAGGTGATTACCAGATTTGTGGATGTGTCTTATACAGCAGCACAATCACATTCAGTCATGACATGGCAACATCTTTCTTGTTATAGTAGCAGTCTTGTAAGTTACTTTCACAATAGTTGTAATGTCTCTCTCTTTACACCAGCCTTTTATCTCTCATTATCCCTGGATCTCTGTCTCATTCACCTTCTTGTGCACTGTTCCATCAGTGTTGTACACTGCATTCTGTTTTCTCTGCACGATATGTAAAACCTTACATTTTGCTACCCACTTATCTGCCTATGACACCAGTCTATTCAAATCTTCCATAAATGACTTCATGTTGTTTGCTTCTGTTACCAAAATTGGATAATTGAAAATACAAACATGTGATGCTAAACCAGAAGTATTTGATACACTAAACCATTCAATGGTTGGGTAACTGAGATAATTACGATCCTCAATTTCTTGGTATATCACAAAAAACATGAAAACTACCACATATGTGTAACCTCTATACAGCACACTTCACTCTCTATTATAGTGTAAAATGTAACCCAATTACTGAAACCAGTCTGTCCTTTAACAAACTTATGCTATCATCTGTAGAGATTCCTGTTTTCATCAATTCATTCTTATATCCTAATTTCAACCAACCTTTTCAGCACCATCACCACTACTGAAACACAAACCAAACACAATAGTCTAGTACAACTGCTTTGCAAGGATGCATGAGGAACTTGTTCTATTTCACACATTTCCTTATTACATATGCTGAAATCTATTCCAGGCCCAGCCACCTTATTAACTTCTAGTTTACTTAATATATCAAACGGCATCTTTATCAAATGCCAATTTCTTTTCTCATTTTTCTCCACTCTTGCACATAAACGTAGCATTCATCAAACATTTCCACTCGATCTTCTGTTGTCACCCTAGAATCATCTTCATTAACAAGTCATTCTTCCATACTCTTTCCTTTAATGCATAACAGTAATGGAACTACACAAATTGTGCTTTTCCTGGTTTACCAGCTTCTCTTCATAGTTGATTTTCTTCTTTATTACACTTCTCATTTTATGTCTCTGCTTTAAATACTGTAATATGACTTGATTATTCCCTTATATCTCCATTTTCTTCCTTTGCAATTTCTTCCTACTCTTATTATTCATCCACTTCACACCAGCTCTGTTTATTCTTCAGAATATTACTTTCAGTTAAACTGTTTCCCAGCTTCCGATGTTGTTTTTATCTTTCTTTCTTTGTAGTTCAATGTATCCCTTCTTTTTTACTGAACTGTGCATCTGCCTTGCTATCTCCCTTGTCAGGACCACACATTCACCTTCCAGAATCAGCATGAATACTTTGTTTGCCATCACATTCTGAGATAATCATCATGTTTGAAACTTGTACCCCCTCTTGTTCTCCTCTCTCTCTCGCGCACACACACGCTGTGTTAGATAATGATCCTTAACCAGCTAAAGAGATTCATTTTATTCTATTTCTGCTATCCTTTCTTGTTTACAGTTCGTCATAGTTAAAATTGTCTAAAATCACTCTGCATGCCTACTTATCTTATTGGTCTTAATCATCTTATAATCTCAAATGATGAATAGTACACTGACATTTTGGCAGATTTCTTTATGCTTTTGAATTTTAGTTATTACTGATTAGTAGTGCAGTCAATTTGCCATTACAATAAAATTGCCTACTATAACAAACTCCTAAAAAGTTCCAAAAAGTCCCACAAGCAGAGTGCTATTCTAAAGGACATTCACTATAGCAGATTATCCACTGTTGTAACTATTTATGAAATCCTTTCGAGTTTGCCATGATGGGCATTGAATGTATATGGCATGTTGATATATAATGGCACAAAAAGTTATAGAAAAATTAACCTCTTTCCTTTAGGAGTTTCATGCTCTTCCCACCAAGCATATATTGCATGCATTTGTTTTTGATATATAATAAATATAAACCAGTCAGTGATCATGCAGAGAATGAACTGTTTTTTTTTTTTAAGTTAGTCAAAATATTTGTATTTAGAATATAATTTGGTATATTTATGTTATATTCTCAACTTGGATAGCAACATTGCAAGATGATGTTTTGGAAACTCAGTTCTCACTTCTGAGATTTTTTTTTTCTTTTTCAAATTACATAATTTTTTTTTAACTTTTGAATTCAAAGTTTGGTGTAAAGTTTTGAAATGTGTAGAAATTTCTAGTATATAAATACTTGACAATTTTACTGGAATGTGTAACATATATTTAAATAGCATTGAAATGAAGATGTTGTGACAAGACAGAGGAAAAATTTAAATTGCTCCAAAGATTCATGTTGCCTTAAAATATTCAGTAAATAAGTGAAAGTTAAGAAATGTGATAATTCAGATATTTAACTAATTCCATCTTGTATTTGTTATCATATTTGTTTATAAGTAAAGATGTACAAGTCTTACAAAGCCGTGTTCAATTGCACAAATAATAAGGCAGTCATTTTGCTATTCAAGAATGTTTTGTAAATAAAGATGTCTAATCTAACAGGTCAAAGATGATATTTTTTAAATGATAGATGATGTATAGGGATGAATTGTAAGAGCCAAAAGTTAAATTTATATAAGTAGTTATTAAAGATAGAATATATAACAAATCTTCTAACAAGAATTTATATGTAAGGCCATATGTTTGTTTACCCATTCCCTCTCAGTTTTAGGTATGAAAAAATAAAAATGTTACTAATTAAGTAGTTAGAAGCCTCTTAGGAATGCATTACAAAAGAAATTCACTAAATTAATAAAGTAAATAAAATGAATTCCATTCAGTGTTTGTTAGCTTCTAATACATTTAATATTGTGGTTAAGGGTTAAATGAGCTAGGAATCCAACTCTAGACATGTAATCCACTAAACATGTATCTAATCCACTCTTGGACTCCGGTAATGTGGTGGTCTTGCACAGGGTAATGAAAATTGTCTACCACTGAAGTTCATGCCTCTACACCCAACTAGAGAATGGCAAGGAGATTGGAATTAGAATATTTGAGCATTGCAGAAGAGAGATGGAGTGTACTGGGAGACAAACATAAGGTTTTTGCAGCAGCCTTCTTCTTGTACAGTTATGCCATTCATTATCACAACTATGGAATCTAGAGAGATTTTTTGGCACATTTATAAACCACTTATTTATTGGCATTTTGTAACATAGAATTTTATTGAATTATTTTGTCACTAAAAGTAGTCCGATTTAAACTGAAATTGAGATTATATAAGAAATTTTAGTGGAAATCCTAAATCTCAAATTTTATGGAATTTCATTAGGCATAATAAAAGTATTACTTTACTTGCTATCATTTTGATATGTTTTGTTGAATTTTCATCATCAAATGGGTTGTGATTCAAGCGAAAATCGAGATCTTTGGTTTTTTGAGACAACCCAAATACCAATTTCATTAATAGCTGACCAGTGGAAGTGAAGTTGTCATGTTTAACAAATGAATCTGATAGAATTTTTTTGCATATGCCAAAAAAAAAAAAAAATCTACAAATTAACTGTTTGTAGTTTAGTTTTAGTTGAGTGTTCATTATATCAATTTGTTCAGTTAGCGTTTGCTTGCTTATTTTTTTCATTAAACTAGCAACTTAATTTTAAAAATTTTTCAGTTTTAATTTTTTTATAGATTCTTTTATACTTAAGCAAAAAAAGAAAAGCAAACCCAAATTTTACAGCTAATAATTATATAAGTTCCACTACCTCTTTATAAATGTAATGCCTTTCTCAGCTCTCTTAACCAACATATGGTAAGATTATTATAGGTTTAGTAAGAATTTTTTGGCATTTATATTTGTTTTATTTTTTATTTAATATTATCTTGATATTTTGCAGTTAATTATTAAAAAATATTGAAAGGGATAATTTCTTATTGATTCTTATTTACTTAAAGGCTAACTTCACTGTAGTAGCATTTACAGTAAAGAGAGCTGACTGATCAGCATTGTATCATTGAAAACTGCATTGGAAGATAATATGTCACATCCATAGAATATTAGTGATCTACAGAATAGTTAGAATATAACTAACTATTATTACATTTAAATTTCCACTATTATATAAATATCCTTTGGATATTTATATAATCGGATATTTATGTGGATATTTATATAATAAATATCCACATAAATATCCTTCCTGGTGGAAGTTGTATATATTATGAAAATTATATTGTCTTAGCAGATAATTATCTGAAATCATAATTTGTAACAATGATTAAGCAGAGTTAGACATCAAATGTATATATAATTTTGCTTGTATAATACATGTTTTTAGACTGTACTCACGTATACTCCTTGCCCTGCAAATTAATCAAAATTTATTTCTGTATTTTTAAAAAATGCCTCCTCCAGAAGCATAGCTAAGTTTTTGGTGCTCTTGGCAAATTCATAGCTACATGCCTTTTTTTTTAATGCTACAGTGTTGATAATTGGTGAAATAGCCTGTCACTGGTGTGTCTTTAGTAACTGCCCTGTTGCCATAACATTCCTACACCACCTTTACCCTCCCTGTATATTAAGCTAAAGAATAGTAATTGTGTAATTTGAGCAAACCATGCACATGGAACTTGCAGTCTATGAGCAAGTTGTGCTGCTAATCATTTATAGTATTAAATTATTTCTAGTAAATTTTCTCCAAAAGACAATTTACTAGGAATAATTCAGTGATAATTATTTATAATATTCCTTTGATTAATTACTTTTACATTGTAAACAATATTTTAGAAGAATATATACTTCCGACTCTGTACAACCTGTAGTTTTATCATTGCTCTATAGTATACAATGTTCTTTTGAGGCTTCTAACTTCTGCCAATTCATTTAGATTATCTGAAAGAGTTTAACTAATCTTGAATATGCAGATTATCCATCATTGTATAGGAATTGGCTGCTTAACCTTAGGACACTAACATGTTATATTGGAATGCCATTAATAAGCACTCAAACTACAGAAAAGTAGTTATATTTTAAAAGTTGAAAAAAAAAAAAAAACATTTATTTTTATTCAAATACATATTTAAAATCAGTAATGGACATTAATTTTTTTTTCACATTCCACACACATTTTTGTTCTACATTCTGTACACATAAAGAATACACTTAATGTAATATTTTATGTAGTTGTCATCTGTTTGCTTTGTAACATATAGAACATATTTTCATTTGAAGGGTAAGTTGATATCTCAAGAGATATTTTGGTTTCCTAGTAGATTTTTAAAAAATTTCTCCAACCTTAGATTGTTACTAGGATAATAAATTAATGTATGCAAAAGGTATATAGTAGACATTACTCAAAATGAATAGAAAAGGTGTATATCAAACAATTTACACACATACACACACAGAGGGTGATCAAAATTAAAGAATCCCTGTTTAAGACTTTATGAGGTGCCACCCAGTGATTCAAATGCTTTTTTCAGGAATACATTTTGTGTGTCATGCAGAAGCAATATCTAAGGGAAAAAACTTCCCAAATTCACCATCAGGGGTGCTGTATCACATACAGATAATGTAACTAGTATTTTTTTGTGTGTGTGTGTAAGGAGGACAAAAGCAACACAAGCATAAATAACACATTTTTATTTTTTATTCACTTTTATTATGCATTCAAGGACTTCTATTGTTCAGTGTGCTGCTCTTTCCAGTATGCCACACACACACACACACACTGCATTCTTTGCACAGTGTGTTCAACTGCAGAAGGCAGTTTATTGGGACTGATGTTGCCCACATGCTGTATTATGCTGTCTTTTAGTGCTGGCAAGTTATCGGGATGATCCCGATAAACAGTATCTATGAGAAATCCTTAGAGCCAGAAGTCGTGGGGGGGGGAGGGGATGCATGGCTGACCACTGGCTTCCATGAGATGTTCTCGAATAACCTACTGTGTTTGGATCAAGCGCGATGTATGGAGTGACACCATCCCGCATGACGATGACTGAATCCATGCACATTTGCTACTGTAGCCGTGGCATAACAAAATTATTTATCATATCTCAATACCTCCTTGGCAGTAACTGAGCAAGTCACACACCTGACTGTTGAATGTCTTCGAAGAATCGTCCAGTAAAATACAAAACTGTAAACCTGCACCAGACAGTAACTTTGGATGATTTTGGATAGCCCATACCTGGCAGTTGTGGGTATTCACAGCTCTGTTCAGGTGAAAGTGAGCCTCATCTCTCCACAAAATCATTCACAACCACAGAGCGTCCAACTCCACTCGAGGAAGAAATGTTAAAGCAAATGTCAGTCGGCTTTCAAATTACTGTGTTTAATGTGATGTTTTAATAAACCCTTGCAAACACAACTATTTAAAAATAAAAAATAAATTATTGCTGTTTTTCGCAATAACTACATGCTATTTTGTTTGAAGGCTAGAAGTTTCAACTAAAAAATTATCAGATTGTTTTTGTTACTTTTTATAACTGTTTAGTGTTCTAGGGTTAAAATCAATCAACTGATGAATGAGCAAAATGTAACTTTTTAATAATATGTAAATAAAATATTTCAGTGTTTTAGAAAACATAAATTCCATTTGATATATACTATAAACTCTTATCATTAATGAATAGGGAATCTACATTCCCAGTTTCCATAATTTTTAATTGTCAGTTCAGGAATGTATTATCTAAGGTACAGTATCAGGATAGTCTTTCCATAGTTACTTGATAAAACTTCTAATACATTTTTATTTAGATTTCTGTAATTGTTTCATCTGATTGTGATTAAAAAAAATATAATAATATAAACAGTTATATATGAACATAGTATGTTTCACCTCAGAATGATGTACAACTGAAACAGGCTAGAGGCATTTTATGATTGTAAATATTTTCCATATGATGCCTTTATATATTTAAGCAATGATTTGTATATGTAAAATGTCTAGTGTTTGTGTGAATTGGGAATATAACTTATAGTATGTTCCAAATATGTGAGCAAATGTTCATTGTTAAGATAATGATATAATAAATAATTACATTTTTCAAAGAACTTTTTTCCTTTGTCCTCTGTACTGTACTCGAAAAAAATCCAGTGTATAATTTTTTAGTTTCCCCCAACGAATTGGTGATGGCATTTTTAAAAAAACACTTTTACTATTCATTTGATAGTTTTCTTTTTACACCTAGTTTGCACAAGGAACTCCTACCGTAGTCTGTTGTTATCATACAGGTATTTCCATGTGTTGAGGCTTAAGTGCTGTGAGGACATCATGTTGGAGGCTTAATGGAATATATACGGCACTTGGAGAGAATTAAAACTGACTTTTATGCTTCCAATATTTTGTCTCAGTCACTGAGACATCTTCAAGGATTACAAAAAAAACTAATATAACACACTCAAATACAACAATATTAAGTGAAACATGGTGACTCTAAAGTCCTATCTAGGTGATGCGCCCTCTAAGGGTGTTTGTAGGTGGCCTTGGATGTAGGGGGGGGATCTCTGATAATTAATGTTTCCTAAATTTTGGTAAGTTTTATGCAACTGTATTTATTTGAATTCGGTTGATTTCCGAGTGCTGCCTCAGATTCTAAAATTAGTCTTCCTTTTTTAAATTTACTATGGTGGAGCATGGTGGGTTTTTTTTTTTCAGGAAATCCTGTGGGTTATATCCAAAACATGGTCTTCAAGGCCAGATTGACCATAGTCATGATTGCAGGTGCATGATTTGTGTTCTTCTAAGCAGATGGGTGCTGATCTACCTCTCTGTCCAAAGTATGCCAGCTTGCAGGAACAGGGTACTTTATAAACTCCAGGCACAGAGAGAGAGAGAGAGAGAAGGGAACTGAGGAGGGAGGGGTAAAGATCTATTTTCCTACCAACTTCCAAAAGTTCAAGGCTAAAAAATTAGCCATGATGTTGCAGTGATGGTGGATAGGATTCTAAAATTTAGAGGACACAATGCCAAAATTGTGAGGACAACACAGTGAATTCTGACAATGTGGAGTACATTGGCTTATAAGGAGATTCTGGTTCTATTGTTTAAGGACGTCGTTGGGCCATATATAGACTACTGTGTTCAGATTTGGTTACCTGCTTTTCAAAAGGATGAAGAAATATTAGAAAGGGTCCGAGGGTATCAGAGACAATTCACTAAGGTAATTTCCAGTCTCAGTATGAAGAAAAGTTGAGTAGATGCACATTGCACAGTCTAGTGGATAGGAGGAAGTGGGGTGGGGGGTGATATGATAGAGACTTATAAGTTGGTTAGGGGTTGTTATAGGATTAATGTTGAAGAGATTTTTCAATAAATGGGGGAAGAGATAACAAGAAATCATCCCTGGAAGCTGTATAAGGAGGGTGTTAACAAGGGAGGAGTGAGAAGCAGAGTTTTTGCATGGAGAATTGTGAGTGATTAGAATACATTGCCTGAGAGTGGTATCCAAAGAATTTGAATGTATTTAAGGCAACTGTATGACAAAGGGATCTCCTGCTATTAAGCTTTGACTCCGTGGCAGGGGTGGGTGGGTCTTAGGATGAAAAAAGAAAGTTCTGCCTTTTATCTATGGGAATGAAAAGAAAATTAAGGTTTAGGTGTCTGTTTTATTTATAATAATAAATGTCTTGCTATCTATACTTTATTGTAAAACCTGTTATATAACTGCTGCAGCATGGGAATTGAGATGGTTAGGAAAAGCATTATTTAGACATCCAACTCCTTTCCCCCAGGTGCAGCTCTCAGAAAAATTGCATGAGTAAAAAATTTAAATTAAAGTTTAAAAAACTCCCTCCTCCAAATAAGTTATGATTTACAAGATTCCACTTAAAAATTTATTTAATGAATAATTTTCAGCTGTCTTATAATGCAAAGTTTGCATTATGTTCTTATAATGCAAAGCCAAATGGAATATTTTAAGTTTGATTCACAACAAAACTCAGCCCGTTAGATTACATCTAAATGATTTGATCTGAAATACCATTTAAGTTCAATCGGAATTAGGCAGAGATCTGGTAGGTTATACATATATGTTGCAGGCCTTGTTGGTAGATAGTAGTGTTCTCCAACCAGTAGGTCAAATCCCACTGCAAGCATAATCATGAATGTGAGATGAATTTCATTGCTCTTTTAAATATAGCAACTTCTCAATTATCATATTGGGAAATCACTTTGCTAGTCAGTTAAATGTATGCATGGTTACATAATGTTGTTACAGGTTTCAGAACAGTTTGTGAATTGGCTAACAAGGTTTAGTTATGTTAAGATCAGATAATTTAGAGAGAGAGAAATCACTGTAATGACAATTCAAATTTAGTTTTATAAAATCAAAATTTTGGAGCTTCTCTTAGTGTGCTTTTGGTGGATTTTGAGCTATAAACCTCATATATATATATGTGTATATATATATATATATATATATATATATATATATATATGTATAAATAAAAAAAGTTGCCTGAAAATGACCTGTGAAGTAAGCCTGTTTATGAAAATTAAGATTACCACTGGTTGAGGCGTAGTTTTCAAACTTCTAGATCATACAGTCGTATTTAAAAAAAAATATTAGAGAACTTCTCAACATGATTAGGCATATAACTAGGTATTTTATGTTTATATGCTTAATTTTATTATGTTATAAAAGTGTGTGTGGACATAGATCTATGCTTAATTGTCCTATGTAGTATTCATTAGGTTTCTATAAAGCAGAGTTACTTGGCCATGGTTGAGGCGTAGTTTTCAAACTTCTAGATCATACAGTCGTATTTAAAAAAAAATATTAGAGAACTTCTCAACATGATTAGGCATATAACTAGGTATTTTATGTTTATATGCTTAATTTTATTATGTTATAAAAGTGTGTGTGGACATAGATCTATGCTTAATTGTCCTATGTAGTATTCATTAGGTTTCTATAAAGCAGAGTTACTTGGCCATGACATGCAATTGAGATCAGCACACAATTACATTGGGGATAATGAAAATTTAAAAAAAAAAATATATATATATATATGGAAATAGACAACAGGATCAACAAAGCTGGTATGGTAGGAAGTCAACTGAATAAATTTATATGGAATAAGAGAGAAATTAGTCAAAATACTAAATTAGCTATACAAGACAGTGTTCAAACCAGTTTTAACTTATGGATCCGAGAACTGGGTTAGAAGTAAAACACTTGATCTAAGACTAGATACTTCAGATGAGAGTCCTGAGAAAGATCAGGGGCATGAACAGATGGCATCAATAGCAATAAATTAGTGAACCCTTGCTATCAGAATCAGATATGGTAAGTGGGATCGAGTGTAATGGATATACTATTTTTAGGAATGACAGAAGAGATGGGAGAGGAGGAGGAGTGCTACTAATGATATCAGATGACTTAAGTCCAGTTAGGGTAGAAATACAAGAAAACAATGTCCCATGTAGTGATGAGTTTGAGTCTATTTGGTGTGAAGTGGAGGTTAATAGAATGAAATATATGGTGGGGTGTTGCTACAGACCTGGCAGCTCAGTTGTAGGGGACAAAGAAATGCATTGCCAATTTAGCCTTATGGGTACCAAGTGAATGATCATTATGGGTGACTTTAATTTTCCAAACATTGATCGGGTAGAAATCTCATGATCAGAAAGAACAGGAATTTATTGAATTATTGCAAGATAACTTTCTCAAGCAGCATGTGAAAGAAGGAACTCAAGGCCAAAGAGTGTTGGATTTGCTCATAGTGTCAGAAGGGATCTCTGTCAAGCATATGGCTATTTTACCACCAATTGGTGACCGTGATCAGAGTGTTCTTTCTTGGGAAGTATCTACTTGTATTGAAGCTCCGATTAAATCAGGCTACATGCTGAATTACAAAGCTGGAAATTATGATCAACTTAGAAGAATATTATCTTTGGTCCTACGTATCAGTTACTGAATGGAAAAAATGTCAGTAATGCATAGGCATTGTTGAAAAAGTGCTTGAATGAGGCGGTATCTGAATGTATACCTAGTGTTTGAAGAATAAATAGGTTGGGAGTGATATGGATGTGCAGCCTTATTAAGCTAGAGATTCAGAAGAAGATGATGATGTGGAAAGAATATCGTGAGAATAAGAGTGAGAGGAGTTATGAAATATATAAAGCTCAGGCCAGAAAAGTAACGAGTATTGTGAGAAAAACTAAAACGGAGTATATAAAGAAATTGGCCATGCAAGCTAAACGCAATCTAAAAGAATTTTATCGTTATGCTGCAAGCAAAAGAAAGAATTAATGTGGAAGAATAACTTTATTGAATGCAGATGGTACACAAGTGTCGGAAGCCAAGGAGATTGTTCAGTTAATGAGTGCTCACTTTGCTAAGATATATCAACCAGGTGTATGTAGCATGGTGCTACTGCTATGTTGGATGAAGAGTTAGAGGTTCATGAAAATGAGGTTGAAGAGCTCTTGCATAACCTGGATAAGAATTTGTCAATAGGGACAGATGGAATATCTTCCCATTTATTAAAGGAATGTTCAGCTGAATTGGGTAGGCCTTTCACACATTTGTATAACTTGAGTCTCAGCTCAGGAATGATACCATAAGAATGGAAAGAATGTATGATAGTTCCTTTGCACAAGGGTGGTACAGAAACCGATGTGTCAAACTACCGACCTATTAGTATCTCTGGTGTGGTAGTGAAGATTTTAGAGAAGTTGGTAAGAACTCGCATAAAGAAATGGGTAGACAAGCATTCTATACTCTGCAGGGAACAGCATGGGTTTGCTAAAGGAAGGTCATGTTTTAGCAATTTGCTCCTATTTTATAACAATGTTACGGCCAAGTTGGATAAAGGGAATGGATACACTATGATAATGTTGGATTTTTCTAAGGCATTTGATAGAATACCACACGAAAGGCTGTTGTGTAAACTGGAGAATATGGGATTGGAACATCTAGTGACTTGGATCAAGGGATGGTTGACAGACAGATCAAAAAGTGGTATACAGTGGGTGTGAATCTGTCAGATTTAAGGTAACCAGTGGTTCAGTCCTTGGGCCAAAATCTATACATTAATGACATCAAACAGGTTCTATAATCAGATTTGCAATTATTTGCTGATTATGCAAAGATAGGCAGGGGATGCTACTGATATTCAGCAATTACAAAATGATTTGAATAGACTGGAAATCTGGGCAAATGAAAATGGCTGTCAGTTTAATGTTAGTAAGTGTAAAGTTATGCACTTTGGCGTGATTAGAGTTCCAGCGGTATTTTATATTCACAGAGTTATGCTATAAGAAACTGAAGAGGCAAGGGATCTTGGTGTATTTTTGGATAAGAATTTAAAGTTCAAAGGTGACATAGCAAAAGTTGCAAATACAACTCAGAGGATAATTGCTATGTTGAAGCGAACCTTGACATGTAAGGATAAGCTAGTAATTTTGCCTCTTTGTAAGGCTTTGATAAGACCACACCTGGATTACTGTGTGCAGATTTGGTCTCCCAGGTTCCAAGGGGATAAAGAAGCTGTGGAAAGGGTGCAAAGAAGAGTTACAAAGATTATATCCAGTAGATTTTGAGGACAGATTGCGATATGTGGATTACAGACTCTGGTTAACAGGAGAAAGAGGAGTGATATGATAGTCTATAAACTTTTGAATGGGTGTTATAGCATTTCAAATGATGAAATTTTTCGTTATATGGAAGGTGGGGAGAGAACATGGGGGCATCCATGGAAGTTAAATTTATTTGCAGTGAAGAAAGGGGATAAGAGCTAGGTTTTTCTCCCAGAGAACAGTGAGTGAGGAATAATTTGCCTTTAGGGGTAGTGAGTGCATCTAGTGGGAATGAATTTAAGGGAAGGTATGATAGCTGGGTTGGGTAATTAACAGCCTCCCTCGATGAGTCCTTGACTTCCTGGAGGTCTCAGATAATAATATCATATTAAAAATGAGGATATTAGGAAAGAATTTGACATTGTTAGCATTCAGGAATGTGTTAACAGAGCTAATCTTGGGTGGTAAGGTCACTTAAATACAATGGGAGAGGAAAGATTAGCAACACAGGTGTTCTCTATCAGGAAAAAGACCCAGAGGAAGCCCTAGATATAGGTGGATTGATACAATAAAAAGTGCCTTAGAAGATAGAAATATAAGATCTGATAATGTTGGAGCCTTGACAGGTAATAGAGTGATTTGGAGGAAAATTGTAGATTGGAAGTTAGTAATGATGTAAATTTTTCATGTAGTACTATCATATCCTGTACATCCTTTGAGGGTAAATGTCAGGAATTCGTTGATGATGACACACACAATGCTATGTTGACAAAAGTATTTGGACACCTTACTTGACATGCAAATTTCAGATTCTATGTTATGCAAATATTCAGAATGCCTGCCTAAGTCTGGTAATAAAAGGTGTGATGCGATTTTATGTTTTGCACTGTACTTGATGTCACCTTCATATGAACTGACAGACTTCCAACATGAGGTGATAGCAGAGTGTGACATCAATGGTCTTTCTGTCCGTGACTTTGCTGCCCATCTCAGTATACACTGAAATCCACTGTTGCTTATGTCATTTGTAGATGGAAAGTTGATGGTACTATCACAACAGGAAAATGCTCTGGAAGGCCATAAGTACTCACTGACCGAGATCAATGAGCTCTATCTTTGAATGGTCAACAATCCAGCATGTCATCAGCTGTGAATCTCACAGTCAAATGAAAAATGCTGCAGGGACATCTGTAAGCACTAGAACAGTGTGCAGAGAGTTTGCATGCCTTAGGTTACCATGCCAGAGCTGCTGCAAACAAACCACACATCACCAAATGCCAAACAACATTTGATTGGAGTCTTTCGCCCCATTCTGGACTGCAGATGATTGGGGAAGGGTTCTGTGGAGCAAAGAATCACGCTTCCAAATGTTTCATTCTGATGGTCATGTTTGGATCTGGAGATTATTATTACCACCCCAAGACCTCATGGAGTCAAAGACTCATCTGGGAGATCCTTTTATTACACACACAGCTCATCATACCATGTTTTAAACACATTCAAACTCTTTGCAGACACCACATTCTCAGGAAAGGCATTCCAATCATTCACAACTCTGCACAAAAAAAAACCTGCCTCTGACTCCCCTACTCACACCCTCTTTATACAGCTTTCAGGGATGACCTCTGGTTCTCCCCTGATCTCCCACTATTCTCTGTAAAACTTCTTCAGCATTGATCTTATAACAACTTGTAGGTCTCTATCATATCTCCCCTCTTCCTCCTGTCCACCAGACTCTGCAAATTACATCTTCTCAATCTTTCCTCATACTCGACATTCCAGAGGTCAGAAACTACCTTAGTCAGTTTTCTTTGGATCCTTTCCAACATCTCTTCATCCTTCTGAAAACCCGGTGACCAAATCTGGGCACAATAGTCCATGTGTTGCCTAATCAAAGCCTTATACAATGGAACAAGAATCTCCCTACTTCTACACGTCAGTGCCCTCCGCATCATTCTCAGAAGCCTTTATGTTGTCTTCACAATTTTGGTGATGTGTCCCCTAAATTTTAGGTCCTTATCCACTATCACCCCCAGATCTCTTATTTCCTCTACCTCCAATGATATATTCTCACTAAGCATAAATTCTGCATCTCATCTTTGTTTTCCAAATTTTAAAACCTTACATTTTGCAACATTGAACTAACTCACATCCCCATTTCCATGCCCAATCACTCAATCTATTCAAGTCTTCCTGTAAGGCCACAACATCTTCACTAAACTTCATGGTTCGTCCCAACTTTGCATCATCTGCAAACAACTGAATATCTCCATCCAAATCTTCACCTGTATCATTAATAACAAGTTAAACAGTAATGGACACCTAAAACAGACCCCTGAGGCACTCCACTAGTGACTTTCCTAGATATCGCTCCCCCATACGCAACTTGATACCTATCAGATAGCCAGTCTCCAATCCAGTGTACTAATCTAATATCCAACCCCATCTGCTCTAGTTTGACTGTCAACCTATCATGAGGTACTCTATCAAAAGCCTTTGCAAAATACAAGTATATTACTGTGTATCCTTTTCCTCTGTCCAAGGAAACAGTCACTTTATTGTAATATGTAAGTAGATTACTAAAACATAACCTCCCTTTAGCAAATCCATGCTGTCCATCAAAGATAATACCATTGTTATCAACCCAACTCTGGATCCTAGTTCTCACAAGCTTCTTCAACAACTTAACCACAACACCTGACACACAGATAGGCCTATAGTTTGATGCTTGAGTTCGATCACCTCCTTTATGAAGTGGCACAATCTCGCCCTCCTTCCACCCCTTAGGAACTTGACCGAGTGCAAGACTCATATTAAAAAAATATGTCAAGGCATGTGTTAACTCCCTGACACAGTCTTTCAGAATACGTGGTGATATGTTATCAAGTCCCACAGCCTTATTAACATCTAGTTTACTCAACTCCCCATACACCTCTTGCTCACCTATACTCCTCCCCATCATCAACTGCTCTCAATCCCTCCATGAAATCACATTCACAAGATTGAAAGATCTTTATGAACTGCTCATTAAGTATCTCCACCACACATTCTGCATCAGCTGTCTTTATACCATTTTCTCCAATCAATGTCATCCTTCCATAATTATTTTACATATCGAAAGAATTCCTTAGGATTCTTTTTGGCTTCATTAGCCAACTGCTCATACCTCTCTTTAGCTACCCTTACCAACTAAGTCACCCTCCTTGCTTGGTCTTTATAGACCTCATGGAATTGGTTATTCCACTTCTCTTATGATGCCTCCACAATGCCCTTTTTCTCTGTATCGCATGCTTAATCTCTTTATTCATCCATCTCACACCCACCTTATTTAACTCCTTCTCATCCTTGGAATACATTTAGACATTGCATCTACTAAACAGTGTTTGAAAATCCCCCAAGCTGCATTGATCTCTTTTCCAGCTAACTTCTCATTCCACGCTACACCCGCAAGCTGTCTCCTGAGCTCTTCATAATCACCCCCCCCCCTTGTAGTTCCACATATACTTTTCTCACAGAGGTCCTCACATTACCTGGGGAACAGTTCTGCAGGCCTACATCATTCCAACTGTCAAATTTGGTGGAGGCTCAGTAAATGGTCTTGTTCCACTGGTAGATGTGCCCCAAAGCATGATATCTGTTAGCCTAGACATCCAAGACCACTACATGCTTCCAACACTGTAAAAGTTCTTCATCAGTAACGCTTATATGTTTCAGCACGACAATGCTTCATGCCATACTGCACTGCATATCCGAGACTGGTTTCCACAAAACATTGAAGTGTTGGGCTGGCTGGTCCACAGTCCAGACCTCATCCCTATCGAGCATTTTTGGGACGAATTAGAACATTGAATTCACTCCAGACCACAGTGGCTTTCATCAACAATGGGAATAGTTTTGCATGAGGAAGGAAAGCATATTCTTGTTACAACATAGGTTGAAAGCATGCTCCATTTTCACCTTTGTATCAAGAATATGAAATTCAAATTTAAAAAAAAAAAAAAAATCACAAGTGACAAAATGATTCAACGTGAGCTACTGAAATGATGCAGATAGGCACCAGCTAAAACTATTTTTAGGTCTTAACGACATTTCTTAAGCAAGTTTATATATATATATATATATATATATAAAAACTCATCACTCCTCAAACAATGCATTTCATCTGGATACTTCAAATATAAAAATACAAATACACAAACAGAACTTTGGTCTAACCATGGACAGTCGTCTTTTACCAGTTTTAGCAAATCTTTAAACATTTATAACAGGGCCCTAGAAGAATACCATCATAAACCAAAATAATGGAAAAGATACATTGATGATATAATCTTAGTCTGGAACCATGGACTACCTTCACTTCTTCCTTTTCATGAGTACCTGAATCATCGACACCCTAACATAAAATTCACCTATGAATTACAATCTAATGGTTCACTCCCATTTCTGGACATTCTACTAAGGTAAATTAAGTCTCTATATTTCGAAAGCCTACACATACTGACAGATATCTACATGCCTCATCCCATCATTGCAGACTGGCTCTTGCTGCACATTAGGAGCAAGAGTCAGTCTGCCACCTCATCATTGACAAGGACAAACTAGTCAAAGAACTTCAACATCTAAGAAACACTTTCCTTCAAAATGGATATAGTGAGCACAATCTCCATAATACTCAAACAACATGAGAACAGAGAAATTTGTAATGAAGAAGAAAACAGATTATTCATCATGCTCCCATATATCAGCTCCATTTCCATAGCAAGAATACTTAAGGAATATAAAATTAAAGTAGTAATAACCCCCTTTATCAAGATGAGATCACTACTAACATTTGCAAAACCTCCACATAGCCCACTTCAATATCCAGATGTTTATCAGCTATGGTCAGACAGAAAAATCAATTTTTTAGATATTGAATATCACAGAAATGAAGCCTCAGCTTTATCATCACATGTGCTCTCTTCAGCTGACCCACAAGACACTTTGCAAATCAGACATCAAGTGGCTGTCATCAACAATGGGAATAGCTTTGCATGAGAAATGGAAGCATATTCCTGTTACAACATAGGTTGAAAGCATGCTCCATTTTCACCCTTGTATCAACAGCTTTATCATCACATGTGCTCTCTTCAGCTGACCCACAAGACGCTTTACAAATCAGATCACAGTGGCTGTCATCAACAATGGGATTATATGGGATAAATCAGAACTATTACACTGTTGCTATGATACAACAGAAAGAAAAATATGAGATCTTTGGAAATAACATTAGATCTTAAATATTTAAATATTAACCACGAAGTATTAATTTGTCTGAATAATCCTAGCCTTCATTAGTCGAGCACGTCCAGGTGAATGCATAAGCACACCGAATGTTTGGAACAATTAGAAATATTTAAAAAAAAATAACAGCCTCTTTTGTATAACTGCATAACAGTTGTCACTTTTGTTAGTCCTTACTGTTTTGTCTACTATTTTGTATATTTACACCTGAAGAAATCCTGAATGTTATCAACTTATTCTGGTGTTCCGCCTTATAAACTTTAATCAAATATATATATAAACTATTGGCTATGTAGGATGTATGAAGAAGAACAATTACCGATCCCATAAGGGTAACATCAGCCCATGCAAATATGGTTTTGTGGCTTTCTTTGTTCAGTCATTCTATAAGAAAATGAATTTCATGCAGGACTTTGTTCTTTTTCCAGAGGGTTTATAATGGTATGTTCAGCAAGTCCAAATTGTTCTGACTCATGGAATGTAATGTAGTTGAGATTCCTATCACAACAAACAGTCATAGATCTACCAGTTTGGCTGATGTAAGATAACGCGCAACGGCAGAGAGTTTGCTGAACGCCGATATAGGCTAAGAATGGAAGTTTATTGTTTTTGCAGACCCTAGGAAGAAACATTTGTTAATCAGGCAAAAAAAAAAAAAAAGAAGTCACATTGAGTTCAATGGATTTAAACAGTTTGGCAATTTTCTCAGAGATATCCTCCTCCACTTAACATAAGTGATAGTTGATAACTTTTTAGGTGGTATGCAATGAAAGAACTATAACCATTAACATATGACTCAGTGGAGCCATTAAACAAGGTGGGTTTGATAAAATTTTTTCTTGTAACAATAGCACTCATTAGATGTTGGAAGTTTATCTTGGTTAAACTATAATAAATTTAGTAAGTTTGTGCCTGAAAATATCTTCAGGACTGAGGTAAGGTGGTACATCCCTTGGCACCTCATAGCAAAGGTGGACCAAGCTCTCATCACTCCTTCTCTCAGTATCTCCCATAATGCAAAACACATCTCCTTGCGGACATGTATACTGCTATGCATTAAGGGAAGGGCCTCTACCCAGACCGGTTTCGAACTTTATTGAGGTCTCATCAGTGGGAGGCAGACCCAGAGTGGTGATACTAAGGCAGAAGCAGTGGAGAGGTCATGTTTACCTTTATGAGTTGCCAGCCGGTGTACCACCTTATTAAATTACTCTGGATTTAGAGAGAGAGATGTTGGTAATTTATTTTGCACTTGGTTAGACTATAATAATTTTAGTTTAATAATTTATCCAAGTGTAAGCAAACAAAGTTTGCACCTGAAAATATCTTCAGAACTCAGGTAAGGTGGTACATCCCTTGGCAACTCATAGCAAAGGTGGACCAAGCTCTCATCACTCCTTGCCTCAGTATCTCCCATAATGCAAAGCACATCTCCTTGCAGACATGTATACTGCTATGCATTAAGAGAAGGGCCACTACCTGTCTAGGTAGTGGCCCTTCTGGACTTGCTGAACATGCCATCTCCACTAAACACCGAGTCCTCTTGGGGGGAGATTGTTCTTCATACATCCTACCATAGTCAATAGGTTTATATATATCTATCTTTAGCTAGTTAAAAATGTCATTAGGATCTAAAAATACACCGCTTGGAAAGAAGTCGATAGCACTCCCCCCCCCCCCCCCCCCCCGGCAAGGTGCATTGTATCATGTAATATTGTGATTATAACTGGTATAAATTGAAGGAATGTGATGCTCCTAAGTCAGTGTAATTGCATCTAGGTGAAATGGCTGCGAAAGGGAACTGATAGAGTTGAATATGTTAGGATGCCACATTTCAGGTCTGTCTGTTTGGCAAATTGAAATTGGGCCATCAACAATTAGTGATACCATATTGAGACGGAAGCACAGGGAGTTAACTGCAAGTGCTATGCGCAATGGACGACCAACCACTCTCTCTGAACCTGACCATAGCATGCTATGAAGGATAATATGTAAAAACTTCCATTCATCCCTGACATATTGAATGTGGAGTGCCGGACATTGACTGGAACACTAATCTGCACAAAAACATTCAGAACTAAAGCTCACAACATGGGTTTCCATGATAGGACTGCAACATGCAAGTCTCACATTACCTGAACTAATATGAGCATCATCTTCAGTGGTGCAAAGAGTGCGTGTGTGTGTGTATACACTGGCACGTGAAGGCTTGGAAAGCTGTGTTATATTGTGCTGAATCGTGCTACACCCTCTACCGAGCAGGTATGGGTGTGCTGAATTCCCAGTGATCTCTTACCAGAGTGCATAACCCCAACTATGGAATTCAGAGGTGATGGTATGCTGTGTCCTCTGTATGGGTTGGGGGGGGGGGTGAAGCCTTCTAGAAGAAGTAGGATCGCAGACACCCTTTCCACAAAGAGTAGGACAATTACAAACATCCTTCCCCCTGGTGGGATACAAACCTGCAGACTCGGCTGGAGAGCAGATATGCCAACCAAACAGCCAACCAAGCCAGCAACAATTAGTTCATGAGGCTAAAAAGAATCCCAAGAAGTTCTTTTGATATGTGACTAGTAGAAGAAAGAATGATTATTGAAAGATGATAGTGGTTTGTGAAAATGGTAGAATGATAACTTCTGCAGATGATATAATTAAGCTGTTGTAATGAGTATAAAAGTATTTCATTCTTGTGAGTTTAACATCATTCAGAGGTGCAAAAAAATGAGGAGGGACTAATGGTGAGTAAGTGTCACATGGACAAGAGTAGCCCGGGATAGGAAAGGTTGGGGGAGACCTTTGCCCTGCAGTGGGACATCTAGGCTGGCAACATCCAGAAACACAATCTGTATGTCTGGAGTTGTAGTTAAAGTATTAGACAAGTTATTAGGGAACAATATTCAGAACTGGGTTGACAATAGCAGCATGGGTTTATTGAAGGAAGTCCGTGTTTTAGTAATCTGCTTACTTATTATAATTATTATTATTAAGGATGATGCCTTACATGGTGAATATTTAGATTTTGCAAAGGCCTCTGATAGTTTGCGACATGACTAGCTGGTAATTAAACTGGAAAGAATGGGGATGGACAATAGATCATGTCATTGGATAACAGGTTGGCTGTCTGATAGGTAACAATTTGTGTATGGAGAATGGATATCTCAGAAGAGGAAAGTTACTAGTGTTGTGTCCCAAGGGTCTGTTTTGGGACCATTGCTGTTTAACTTGTATGTTAATGATATTGGAAAGGGTTTGAATGGTGATATGCAATTGTTTTCAAATGACGATGAGTGAAGGAGATGTCATTGCTTTGCAAGAGGACTTGAATGAGCTGGCTAAATCGGTACAGTTCAATGTTGCAGAGTGTAAAGTTTAAAATATGGAAAGCAAAGCATTCAATTAATAAGAATAACTTAGAAGAAGTGGTGCAGATGAAGGATCTGGGAGGTGGAGACAAGACCCTAAAATTATGGCAGTAAATTGCTGGAATCGTGATGACAGTGCAGAGAATTATGGCCATGATGTGGAGGACACTGATATGTAGAAACAAGTATATTATGATTCAATTGTATAATACTCTGATCTATAATCTTCCATAATGTGGATTATTGTGCTGAGATATAGTCACCTGGTTTTCAAAATATGAAGAGATATTGGAAAGGGGGGGAGAGAGACGATTTTCCGAGGTATTTCTGATGTCTGGAATGTGGATCATGAACACAGATTGTGAAAGTGTAACTTGTAGCTACTGATTGATAGGAGGAGGAGCAGAAATTATTGAGACATCAAAATTACCAAATGGTTATTATCAGATAATGTGGATGATATTTTACATAGAATGGCAGAAAATAAGGGTTTGTTGCATGGAGAGTGTCAATGATTGGAATGCGTTACTAAGAATGTGGCATCTGCAGAGAAAGTTAATGCATTTAAGGCATGTTATGATGAGCTGTCTGACAGATGACTTCCCACGATCAGTCTTAGTCCCTGGAGGGCTGATGAAGATGATGATGATAATGAAAAGAAAAAAGAAGAAGAAATAAAAATATGTAATATACGAGAGGCATGTGTAGCTCAGTGGAAGTGGGGCTTGTGTCCTCTGCACTTGGTCGCTCGAAGTCAGACTTAAGTTCAAGTCTAGTCTTGGACTAGAGGAACCTTTTCTAAGCTTTTCTTTGACCGATTCCCGAGATAGTTGATCTCTGGCATGGGTAAGCAGGTTTTTCCGCCCGGAAACTCAGTTTTTTTATCCCGTAAACTCAAGAAAATTGACCGTAGTACCCACATTATTTCAGACAGTAACACATCTTGTTAGGGATAGGTAACAAGAGATGGCACCACTTGTTTGCCAGCCTCTTCATCGGTAGCTGCTATAATTAGTTATAGACATGGGCAAGCTATCTCTGATTGGCTACTGGTGGAGATTGAACTGCCCACTCAGTCTCCGAAAGCTAGATAGGGTATAAAGGCCTCGCCTACTCCCTATAAGGGAATAAAAGGCATTAGCTGATTTTTTTTTTGTAATATACGACAATATTAAATACTATTTTTGCAATCTTCAATTTGGATCCCAAGTTGGTCGATTTCTGACACATGCAGAAATCGACCAATTTTATCTCCAGTAAATAAACTCAAGAAAATCGACCATAGAACACACGCTATTTCAAATAGTATGGGCTCCACGATTGATTTAATGTCTTGATTTAATTCAAGACATTAAAAATGTCTTAAATCGATAATTTTTAGGTTTAGGTTAGGAGATAGCAGCAGTTATTTGTCATCTCTTCAGCAGATGCCACTTAAAAATTAGTGATAATCTTGGGTTAACTATCTCTGATTGGCTACTAGTAGAGAAGATTGAACTGCTTACTCGGTCTCCAAAAGTTAGAGCTAAAAAAAAGCCTTGCTTATTCCCTATAAGGGAATAAAAGACAGCTGATTTTTTTATATATTTTCATTCAGTGGCACACTCAAGATTTAATCTTGGAGGGGGAGAGTATTCAAGATATAATCTTGGAAGGCCGAGTTGAGTAGACGTTTTGTTAATAAACACACTACACATTGCATATGACCTATGACAGCATCTACAGTAATTGCCAATACATGATTCCCATAATCTCCTCTGGCCCTGCTTGGGTAAACAAAGTAATGCTCAGTTCACCCGAACACTACTTCGTTCACCTTGCATTCACAGCAGCCATGATTCACGAGAGCTATAAGGTATTCCCACCTTATGTGATTGCTAATTCATAAGAAGTATAGAAATAGACGACATAACACAACATAAATAAAAATATTAATTTTAATTAGGAAAAGATTTTTGGAAAATTTTCTAGTGTTTTATTTCCTTTTTCTTTTGTCCAGGGGCCCTTGACCCCCCCCCCCCCTGAGTGCCCCACTCATGGCCCTCAACACTGTTAGAAGTAAATCAAAAATACCCACATAACTTCATAGAGATTTAAGTCATTCAAGTTTCTAACACACTTAACAAACCCATAACATAAATGTGAGTAATAACCCACATAAAAAAAAATCACCAGCATACACTTTTACCCGTCTCCTCTCCACTCCTCCTCCTCAGTTCCAAATGACAGAATGGCCATTATTCAGTGTAGAACTGACTGGAAAAACTTGTATAAGTTTTTTTTTCCCTAAAGATAATCTAGCCAGATTCATAAGGAGATGAGGGGTTTTAACCTCTGGGAATGTCGTATTTTTCATTCAGCCAATAGGCATATCGGACAGAAGAACACAATTTGCAGACATAATACACCCGTCACATATCCTTAACTCCCTCTGCCATAATAATTTCAAATAACTACAACTGCATATTGATGTGAAGGCTTCTAAATCTGCCGGGTAAACTAAGATCTCATCTGTATAAACAAATAAATAAATATAAATAAATAAACCAGCTAACACCTTTTATTCCCTTATAGGGAGTAAACAAGGCCGTTTTTGCCCAAAATTTTGGGTATCTTCCATTAATGAAGGATGACAATAATGACACAAAGCCAATGATAGGATCTTGTCACAGTATTTTCTTATCGAAAGCTATGCACATTATTCACATTCTTAAATAAAATTTCCAGAAATTCAGTGAACTGATAATTATTTTGCCACATTCTGTACATTTCTTCTGTGGCAAATTCTATTATTTTAATTATTTAAATTTGGTAACTTCTGTGAACCCTCTCTCTTTCATCTTTAAGACTTAAGCCATTGAAGAGAAATACAACAAATAGCGGTCCACTTCGAGGAAGGCACACTTACATGATATGTTTTGGTTTTTCTTTTTTTGTTATGGAAATCGAACCCATGACATGTTATAAACCTAATGGTACATTAATACTGCAAATGAGCTAGAATTTTTAAGGATTTTTTAATATTTTATTTGTTGTTTGTGTGTGTGTGATTTATTTTTACATAATCTGGAAATCCTACTTTTGAGACAAGACCAACATGAATTTTTCAAGTCGCTTCAGATCTCCAACAGCACTTGACCGCATGAAGGAAGACTGGCTTTAGAGTCTAGTCGGCGACTAGAGGAAATTTTTCTAAACCTTTTTTCGACCGTTTCCCCAATTAGTCGATCTCTAGCACGGGCTTGTGGTTTTTTCTCCTGGAAACTGGTTTTTCGTCACATAAACTCAAGAAAATCGGCCGTCGAACCCACATTATTTCAGACATTAAAAATATATTGTGTTAAGGTTAGGGACCTCGAGATGCCGGCAACTGTTGAGCCATCTTTCTTCACTTCATGCTGCTTAATTAGTGATAGCCTTGGGCTAGCTATCTATGATTGGGTACAAGTGGAGATTGAACTGTCCACTCAGTCTCCAAAAAGTCAGATAGGGCTAAAATAGCCTCTCCTACTTCCTAAACGGGAAAAAAAGGCGTTAACTGATTTTTTTTTTCAGATCTCCAATAATCAAGACAGCATTATCCCACCTGGCAATGAAACTGCTCTATCCTCTGAAGTCTTCACAAACTTCCATTCTCATAGCGGGATTTGAATCCACAGCCTGTTGGTTGGAAATCTGATACGTTACCCACTGGAGCAGTGTTTCCCAAACTTTCGTACCTCTTCTATGAGGCAAAAGTTAACTTGGGAGAAGTTATAATAAAATTTGATTCAAGCACAATTAATTATGAAGGAATTCATTTATTTTAACATTTATTATAATAAACAACATGTGTTTATCATTTTTAAAATTATGAAATATATTTTTAGTTATGAGCCTGTGTAGCTCAGCGGATGTAGCGTTTGCACACCGCCGCGCTTGGCCGCACGAAGGAAGACTTGGTTTCGAGTCTAGTCGACGACTAGAGGAAATTTTTCTAAGCCTTTTTTCGACCTGTTCCCGAGTTAGTCGATCTCTGGCACGGGCAAGCAGGTTTTTCCTCCCGGAAACTCGGGTTTTTCGTCCTGTAAACTCAAGAAAATCGACCGTAGAACCCACATTATTTCAGACATTAAATATATTGTGTTAGGGTTAGGGACCACGAGATGGCGGCACATTTGAGCCGTCTCTCTTCACTGCGTACCGCTTAATTAGTGATAGCCTTGGGCCATCTGTCTCTGATTGGGTACCAGTGGAGATTGAACTGCCCATTCAGTCTCCAAAAGTTAGATAGGGCTAAATGGCCTCACCTACTCCCGTATACGGGAATAAACAGGCGTTAGCTGATTTTTTTTTTTTTTTTGATTTTTAGTTATATTAATTCAAATATGCATATACCACAACCAAAACTTACGAAATTTAAATTTGAAGTAATAAAAAACGCTTACGAAGGTGAATTAAACTCTTTCTGCTGGGAAGAAGTTAGTTTTGTGAAATATCGATGTATGTTTGTTATTTCTACTTGTGGATGAGGTTCAATGTCAAGAAATTGGTGGCACTATCGCATATATATATATATATATATATATATATGCGATATATATATATATATATATATATATATATATATATATATATATATATATATATATATATATATATATATATATATATATATAGAGAGAGAGAGAGAGAGAGAGAGAGAGAGAGAGAGAGAGAGAGAGAGCAGAGGACGCAAGCCCCACTTCCACTCAGCTAATAGTTTCTTAACTTAATAGACTTTCTTAAAACTGAAATAAGTTGAAGGCCATACCGGATTTCATGATTAAATGGACTTACTTTTCCTTCTGACATACAGAGTTGTTATGTGATGCAAAATAATGTCATCATTCACATCAGTTCTTTTTATTTTATATAAGATTAATAACAAAAATTCCACAAAAGCCTTTTATTCCCCTTATAAGGAGTAGATGAGCCCGTTTAAACCCTATCTAGCTTTTAGAAAAAACTCGCCATCGGAAACCAATCAGAGATAAATTTCCCAAGACTCACTCATTATAAACGACATCCGGCGATGCACGGTAAAGAAGTTAATTTGTACATGGTAAATAAGATCTAAATAAAAAAATCAGTTAACACCTTTTTGTTCCAATATAAGGAGTAAGCGAGGCCTTTTAGCCTTATCTAACTTTTGGAGACTGAGTGAGCAGTTCAATCTCTACTGGTAGCCAATCAGAGATAGCTGTCCCAAAGCTATCACTAATTAATCGGCACGCAGTGAAGAAGACGGATAATAAGTGCCGCCATCTCATGGTCCCTAACCCTAATACAATATTTTTAATGTCTGAAAATAGTGTGGGTTCGGCGGCCGATTTTCTTGAGTTTACGGGACGAAAAACCCAAGTTTCCGGGAGAAAAAAAACCACTGGCCCATGCCAGAGATCGACTAACTTGGGTACCGGTTGAAAAAAGACTTAGAAAATTAAGGTAACTACTGTGGTAAAAAAAATAAAAAACAAAAGCAGATTATGAAAGGAAATTAACAATGCAAGCTAAAGTGAATCCAAAACATTTCTATCGATCTGCTGCAAGTAAAAGAAAAAAACTAAGGAACGCCGATGGCAGGGAGGTAACTGAATCAGCTGAAATAGTAGAATTACTAAGCAAACACTTTGCAAAAGTATATCATCCAGGTTGTGATATTGCAGGAATGAGAGAACGAATGGCTTATACAGGAATTAAAGTGAATGAAATGGAGCTGAATAGTATGCAGAACCTTAACGTAAATACATCTGTGGGATTGGATGGTATACCAGTTCGGGTCTTACGTGAAGCGTCTACAGAATTGTCAGTGCCCTTGACCATTTTGTTTAATATGAGTCTCGGGTCTGGGTTAGTCCCTAGGGGGTGGAAAGAGGGGAAAATAGTTCGACTGCATAAAAGAGGTTCCAAGACTGCTGTTGCAAATTACCGACCGACCAGCATATCGGGAATCGTTGTCAAGGGTTCTGAGATATTAGTCAAGAGCAAAATACAGGAATGGATAGATGAAAAATGGGATACTGTATGGAGTACAGCATGGTTTTGTGAAGGGTAGATCATGCCTCAGTGACTTGCTCACGTTTTCTAATACAGTGACGGCTGAACTGGATAAAGGTAATGGATTTACAGTGATACTGCTAGACTTGACTAGACTAGATACTGCTAAGGCCTTTGACAGAATACCACATGGAATTCTAATCAGTAAACTGCAGCACATAGGGATGGATATATGGTTGGTTAGATCGATCGGAGGGTGGTTGATGAAGAGATGTCAGCTAGTAGTTTATTCAGGAGTAAAGTCCAAAAGAAGGCCTGTTACCATGGTGTGCCACAGTGTTTTGTTCTTGCACCACTGCTATTTAATTTGTTCATTAATGAGATAAGAAAGGATCTGAGGAACTTGTTCATTAATTTGCTGGATGCCAAGTTGCGTAGAGGAATAGTGATTGCACATGATGTCAAAATTTTGCAGGATGATTTGGATAGATTGGGAGTCTGGGCTAATAAGAATATATGTCATTTTAGTGTAGAAAAGTGTAAGGTTATGCATTTAGGGGCGAAAAATTAGCAGCAGTATTTCACACCGATGGAACTGTACTCCAGGAGGTTAACGAAGCCAGAGATGCGGTGGTGGATAGGTAGTTGAAGTTTAGGGGGCATATAGCAAAAGTGGCTAAATCAGTTCGCCAGATCACCTGGTTACTGAAGAATACTTTGACGAGTAGAGATAAGCCAGTTATTCCTCTTTATCCAGTTTTAATAAGACACCATCTTGACTACTCCTCCCAGATATGGGCTCCTGGGTTTCTTCTTGATGGGGAGGAGGTAGAGAGGATCCAGAGGGGGAGTGACAGAGAAATAACTGGTGTATGGAATGAAGCTTACGTGAACAGGTTGAAGATCTGTGGGTTACAGAAATTAGTTGATAGGTGGAAAAGGAGTGATATGATTGAGACATTCAAATTACCAAAGGGTTTTATCAGATGAATTCAGAGGAAATTTTTCAGAACAGGTCTGGTGATAGAGCCATCCATGGAAACTGAGCAAGAGTTTAGTTAGCAAGGGTGTTAGGACTAGGTTTTTAGCTTGGAGAGTGGTAAATAAGTGAAATAAGCTGCCTGAGTTTGTTGTGAGTGCCATGACTATAAATGAGTTCAAAGCAAACTATGATAGATACTGTGCGAATGCCGAATTGTTGTACACGATATGATGTTTAGCGCCTCCCTCCATGAGTCTTAGGACTCCTTGGAGTTGCCCGTAATAATAACAACAATAATAATAATAAATGTTCCTCCAGTCGGCGACTAGACTTGAACTTATATCTTTTTTCGTGCGGTCAAGCGCAATAGAGTGCATACACCACTTCTACTGAGCTACACATGACTAAATAAATTGTGAAACTGGATTTCTTTTATTCATTGTTACTAGTAGAGCAAATCTATTTATTTACTTCAGTAACCTACATACACGTCATGAGCCACAAAAAATTATCTGAAAATAAATAAATAAATAAACCTATCTCTAGCTAGGTACAGTATGGGAAACGCTGCCCTCTAAATCATCGAAGGTTGCGGGAAGTATGTTGTACCATGAAGTCAATTATCTCCCTAGGTCTGCAAGTTTTCAGCATGGAGAATTAATTAATTGCATTATAATGTATTTATTTAACCAGGAAAACCCGAGGTACCTGATGCTGGACCATGCCTTACTTCATGTAATACTGTATACATCTGTTATATTATCTGTAGACTGGTCACTCCCCTTTTTTCTTTCTTTCCTTCTTTTTTTTCTTCTTGCTACCTTCCCCCAATGCTATTAGCGTATTCGAGGGCTAGGGGTGAATCTTTCCTAATTTGCTATTTCATTTCATGTGGAAAGGTCCTCTCCAACCCTGCCACTTTCTTCATGCAGTGACTTCACTCCAAAATGCTACTCTGATTGTGCCTAATAACGCATCTCATGCTGCATCGGCTGTCGTGCAGAATAATCAGAGCTGCGTTCAGGGCTTAGGCAGAGAGTCCTGTTCGAGAAGTATATTACAGTCTCCATCAAAAGTCAGTGATACTGTGAATGAGCAAGACAGAATGTATAAGATTAATCTTAGAAAGGAATTTTACATAGGCACATTGAATGTCCGGGGTTTACAGATGGGTACACTTGAGCTTGTCTGTAAAGAGATGGATAGGTATAAAATTGACATCTTGGGAATTACAGAGAACACATGGAATGGAGAAGGTCACTTCAAAAGACAGGATGGTAAGCTAGTTATTTACTCAGGTGGTGACTCAAAACATCATGGGTAGCTATGATACTGAAGACAGCTCAGGCAAGAAGCCTTCTTGGTTTCTCTCCATTAGACTTAAGGCTCAGCCTACCAATGTATCAGTTGTGGTAGTTTTTGCACCCCACACGGATAGGCCTGAAGAAGAGAATAAAGAATTCGATGAAAACTTACAAACTGTTTTGGACTGCCTACCAAGGAGAGACATGCTGTATACCTTAGGAGACTTAAATGCAAAAGTGTGAAAGAGTATGAGAGTCAGGCTGGAGTGTGGTATGTTTGATCTGGGTGAACGTAACACCCGTAGTGAAAGACTGTTGGAATTTGCCCGTGCTAACAGATTAGTTATTACCAATACCTGCTTCCAGAAACATCCACGACGGACCTATACTTGGACATCTAACATTGATAGGTCAAGGCACCAGACTGATTGCATCTTGGCTCTCCAGCGGTGGAAGACAAGAATTTCTGATGTGCATACTTGTCCAGGAGCAGATTGTGGTACAGACCATCAGCTGGTAAGAGCCAAAGTCAGACTAAGACTCTGAAAACTTCCAGGTCAGACACATTCCACTAGATTGGATGTCAGTGTAATTCCTAGTGGAGTCACAGAAGAAACATCAACTCGGCTGGATGATTTTTTTGAGACTAATGAGGAAATCTCACCAGAAATGCTTTGGGAAGGAGTCAAGATGATAATACAGGATACAGCGAAGACGTATCTCGGCCTAATAAGAAAACCAAGAGACCCATGGATATCAGATTCAACATGGGAACTAATCAAAAGAAGGCAGTTGGAAAAACAAAGAGACACAGGGACGGAAGAATAGAGGAGATTGCATAGAGAAACCAGTAGAGCCATCGAGCAGGACAAGGAAAAGTTCTATACTAATAAATGTGAAGAAATAGAGTTCCAGATGAGAAGGCATAATTACAAAAGGATGTTTTATTTAGTTCGTGACTTAAAGCACAAGTCTAAGCCTAAATTGAATGTCATCAAAGACAGGAATGAATCATTAGTAACAGAAGAGTTGGAAAAAAAGAGTTAAAAAACAGATAGAAAGAATAGAAATGCTGTGAGAAACTACAGCAGAGTGGATAAAGAAAATGTGGAGTCCTCCCACCAAGAAAATTTTGATTTGGAACCTCCACCACTTAGGCATGAAGTTGAAAGAGCAGTTAAGCAGCTCAACAGCAATAAGGCCCCAGGTGGAGATGAAATCCCAGCAGAGTTAATTAAAGCCACAGGGGATGGAGGGATAAGAGTGTTTCATAGATTGATTACAAGGATATGGGAGACAGGATCATGGCCTAGGTACTGGAAGAAGTCAGTTTTCATACCACTACACAAGAAAGGTGATAACAAGGCATGCAAGAATTATAGAACAATTAGTTTGATATCTCATGCAAGCTAAATTTTATTAAAGATCATGTTAAATAGGATTGAGGCCAAAGTTGAGGCAGAGATGCCCGAGCACAAGTAGGTTTTAGGAAAGGTAGAGGCACCAGAGTTCCTTTGCCTTAGACAGATCATAGAAAAATATAAAGAATTCAGACTCCCTCTGGTTAATGTGTTTCTTAGACTACTCTATAGCTTTTGACTGTGTTGAGCATGTGAAACTGTGGGAAGTAATGAAAAGAATGGGCTTTCCTCAACACACTATCAGGTTGATAGCCAACTTGGATAAGGAGCAAGAAGCCACAGTAAGAACAGGTGTTGAATTGACTGACTGGCTTCAAGTTGGAAAAGGAGTTAGACAAGGATGTTTACTTTCTCCTCACTTGTTTAGTATATATGCAGAGGACATCATGCGTGAAGCATTGGATGAGCTCAGGACAGGAATTACGATAGGAGGTAGATTGATCAGTAATCTGAGGTACGCTGATGATACAGTACTCCTTTGTAATGACATGGAAGAACTAGGACTAATTATTGACAAAGTTAACAAGATCAGTAATAACAGTGGACTTCAACTCAATTCTAGCAAGACAAAGATCATGGTTCTCAAAGAAAAAACAAACAGAGAAGCTCTTGAGAAACAAGTGTACCTTAATGGAGAAAGAATTGAGGAAGTCAGCAAGTTTGAGTACCTGGGATCCATTATCAATGTGAAGAATTGCTGTTCAAAAGATGTCAGAAAAAGTTTAGGAATGGCTAAAACAACAGCCAGAGACCTGTTTAAAATCTGGAAGAATGGATCTATCTCCATGGGAACAAAGTTCAGGATTTTAGATGCAGTTGTTTTTCCAAAAGCGACTTATGGATGCGAGACTTGGAACCTAAAGAAGTCAGATAAGAAACGGATATCTGCTTTTGAGATGTGGTGTTACAGAAGGCTGTTGAGGATATCATATACCGAAAGGCGTACAAATGAATGGGTGTTAGAAAAGAATGGGTGTTAGAATGAATGGGTGTTAGAATTTCTACTAATTTAAGGCTCCATAAGGATATTGACAGAAGAAAGTTAAAATATTTTGGACACATAGAAAGGATGGAAAGAGGACTTCTCAGAACAGTAATAGAAGGTAAAGTTCCTGGAAAAAGAGGCAGGGGTAGACCATCAATGAGATGGATGGATGGATGGCGTGTGTGGAGTGACTGATCTTCAGAGAGTTGAGGCTGCCAGAAAAGCAAACAACAGGACTACATGACAAGGCCAGGTGTGGAACATCATCGAGCATCGGAGTGACCATACGGCATCTCTAGATGCCCAGTGATCATAGAGAGAGAGAGATAATGTATTTGGAATACGATGAGTGGGGGGATAAATACAGAATACTGGGTAGTTTCTGAGCAAGCCAAGAATATTTCCTTCAAAAAGATATGCCAACACAGCATCTCTAGTAAGATGGATTTTAATGAAATATAGCATCATATTATGATGAGATGCATAGTTAAAGTATTATTATTGTTATTATTACACCACTACATCTACTGTATTAACTGTAAAGTTCTGGAGTTTTTAAAAATATGAATTAACCTGTGCAATTTTGGTTTTCAACACCAACAACTACTTCAAGAACGTAAATATATTATCGCTAACAACTTATCAAAATTTAGATACTAGTTCTATTGTGAAGCATACGGTAAAGGAAGTTATCTCATTGGAACATATTAAGAAGTGCATTCCATTTATCCACTGAACCTGTGGATACATGAAGCTGCATATGTGTAAAGTTAACATTTCAGTCTTCTTCATACTTAATGGCATAATCCCATGATCCATAACCCCCCTCTAAATATCTAATCAAACGAAATTAAATATGTCTAATTAAGCTCCTCCGTAGCGCATTTGGAAAAACGATGGTATATTGCGCTCCTTCGATTGGAAAAGACGTAAGTTCAATTCTCATGGTTACAAGAGAAATCTTTATATGGACTTTTTCATTTGAAGGCAAGTTAGCCGATCTTTTACAAAGGTTGCAGGAGCCGGATTTTTCATCCCACATATAGGCATATTAGTCTTCAGAACACACGTAATTAAAAAATAAAAAAATATACATAGATAAACATATGTTAAAGATACCAAGCTATCTTAAATATAAACCTGGTTTTTTTACTGCATTTATATATAGATAAATATATATATATATATATATATACGGAGTAGGCGAGGCCGTTTTATCCCTATCTAACTTTTGCAGACTGAGTGGGCAATTCAATCTCCACTGGTACCTAATCAGAGATAGCTGGCCCAAGGCTATCACTAATTAAACGGCACGCAGTGATGCTCAACAAGTGCCGCCATCTCGTGGTCACTAACCCTAACACTCGAGTTTACGGGAGAAAAAAAGCCGCTTGCCCGTGCCAGAGATCGATATTACTCGGAAGCCGGTCAAAACATGCTTAGAAAAATTTCTTCTAGTCGCCGACTAGATTCGAAACTATGAAATTTTCCTTCATGTGGTCAAGGGCCGTGGTGTGTGCAAACGCCACATCCACTGAGGAGATATTTTATGTTCTCAAAAGCATCTATGTACATTCGGATGAACTATTTACATATATACAATAAGTACATAGAATGCTTATTTCAGTTAACAATTTTCATTTCAACATGATAATATATACAATAAAATAATACAATATACAATAACATATATGCAATAAGTACATGACCTGCTTCTTTCAGTTAACAATTTTCATTTACAACATGATAACATGTCCAATATCTATTTTCACCTAGATTATAGAGTCCTGTGTAATCTTTTGGGTCGTTATTTTGCCATTTAACATAAATTACACATGGAAGTATTACAATATTTTTACCTTATCTGGATATCATAAGACATATACTTCCTCTTATGCAAATAGATATATTCATTACTATAAAATATTTCTACACTACACGTATATATACATATTTACATTATGTGTTTAGTTTTCTATTCCATTATTTTTCCTTTCAGAGTGAATTGGATTGGCTTGTTTTCATGTTTTTTCTTTATGGTGGGTCTTTTATTTCCATGATTTGTATGTTTTCTTCACATTCTTCAGAGATAAGGCCTATCTTCCGCCATTGATGTTTTGTTATATTTTTTCTGTTTATTGTGTCTGTTATGATTTCATTTAGTTGTTTGTTAAGTTTTTGCATTATATCTGGGCCTGTATCTCTTCCATAAATTCTGTCACATCTGTATGTCCAGATGGAGTACATTGCTGTTATAATTATAATTGCTTCGGTTATTGTTATGTTTCCGTCCTTTAGCCAGAATAGTGTGTATTCTGTGACAGGTTCTTTGTGTTTTATGAATTTGTGAGCAGTGTTCCATATAGGAGAGGTATGGGGACAGTATACCATTATATGGTATAATGTTTCTGGTTCAGGGCAGAAGTAGCATTTGGCTGGGGCTTCAAGTGGAATATCTTTGTATGTGCACCATGTTCTGGTGTATAGGCAAGCGTGGTGAACCTTCTAATAAAATGTTTCTAATTTCGGGTATATAGGTAATCTGAATGCTTTTTTGAGTACATTGGATAATTTAAATTTACCTTTTTTCAAACTCTCGGTGTTGTGGTGGTGGTGGTATATATGATTATTAATGAATTTGTACCCCTCGGCAATTTCAATGAACATTTTTGGTATTTTGCCATTCGATTGTGGAAGGGAACAAATTATTTGGTGGGGCATTATTCTTTGTATGTAGTGTATGATATATGTACTCCATGCTTTGTGTTCCGAGTAAGCTCTTTCTTTGATTTTTGCTCTTGCACTTAGAGTTTTTAAATGTACATTTATTAAACCAAGTCCTCCAACTTCTACATCATGAAATATTGTACACCTTCGTATGGGTTCGTATTTCGAATCCCGAATAAATTTTGCACATTCTCTGTGAATTTTGTCAACTTCGTTGCCATTGTAATTAATGTTGGCTATAAAGTACCATATTTTTGATAGTAAGAACTGGTTACATATTTTTGCCCTGCTTCTAATTGATAATTGTCTGGGTCTCATTTGTGAAATTTTTTTGGTAATTTTGTTATGAGCTACTTCCCATTGCTTGTTACGATGGGTTTGGTCCCCTATGGTGATTCCTAATAGAGGGAGTTATCAACTGAGCTACACAGACACACGTAATTTACAGACAAAAAAAAAATCTGTTGGTGGTGATGGTAGTTGTGTGTAGTAGGAGAATTGAGTAGTAGGGTAGACGGCTGGATGTATGTAGCAGATTTGAGTAGGGTGTCACTTAGTGATAACTATGAAACCTTTTGTTCAGAACTACTGCTTCTCATATCAAAAATATGAGATACAGTATTCATGAACAAAGAATTAAACTTATAGGTTTCCCTGCTGACCTCTTAATCATGTGGATATCACAGTTCTCTTTTCTATTGTGGTTAATGAAGTGGCATTAAAAATGTCAGAAAATAAATTTTCGGCATACTAGAAAAACAAATTAAAAAAAAAGTTAATAAAATTATCAGAGAAAACCTATGGGAAATCCTGGAACAATATCAAATACCAAACCAACTCTTTAGAGTCTTATTTAACATATATCAAGATAATAAAATATCTGTGAAGTACGATCATTAAACATCAAGCTGGAAACCAATAAATAGAGGAGTACGTCACGGCTGCCCTCTCTCACCGGTTTTATTTAATATATACATAGATAAAATAATAAAAGAATGGAAGATTACTAATGAAGGAGGATTCAAGATAACAACAGATTAGCTCCCCTACTTTTTGCTGATGACCAAATAACCCTTGGAAACAATGAAGATGAGCTATAATAATCATTATGCAGTCTAAATAATCTGATAAAAACAGAAATGGAAATATCAACAGACAAAACAAAAGTCATGGCCTTCAAAGGTAGTACTAATCCAATAAGAAGCAAAATAGTAATAAACAACAAAATAACAGAGCAAGTAAATACATTCAAATATTTAGGATGGATAATGTCATATGAAATGAAGCTGATATAGTACCGAAGCTTTCATACTTTGTAAAAGTAACAGGCATTATAAATAAAAATTTTAAACCCAATTATTTTCAAAAACTCGCACGAATAGGAATCTACAGTATAGTAGCTAAACTTACCTTACTTTATGACAATGAGATATGGATAATAAAAAGGCAGATGGAAGAAGAATTGAAAATCTGATTTCAGATTATATATTATAATAATAATATATATAATATATAATCTGAAATGAAATTTCTGCGCAGAACTGAAGAAGTCACAATAATGGATAAAATGAAAAGCAGCGAAATCAGAAATAAACTTGGAATTACAAACTCCCTAGATGAAACAGTTATTTGCTATAGAGAAAAATGGAAAGAACACGTACTGAGAATGAATAGAAGTAGAATACCCAAACAAATTCTGAATTACTGCCCACAAGGTACCCGATGCAGAGGAAGAATCTTAAAAAGATGGAATTGAGTCTGGAACAAGCCAGTTGGCCTATAAGCTTAGAAAGGAAGAAGAATAGAAATAGGTTCAAAACACAAATAAAGGTTTGTTTACATTTTTAAGCAAAAATTCTTGTTTAAGCAGATATGTAATATTCAAGACGAAATATGAAAAGTTTCATGGGAATTCTAGCTAAGGGAATTGAATCTTTTATCAGCTTCTCTACTAGATTCTATATTTTCTTACAACAAACAGTTGTTGAGGTTACGAAAGTGATACGAACGTCGCCATGGGAGATCAAAGTATGTACGTCTGCGACCAGCCATGTGACCTTGATAAACTCAGGTTGTCCTTGACATTCTCTTCTAGTGCTCTTCCCTGAATGGTTACAAGTTGCTAACAAATAAAAACAGAATTAACTTACAAAACGGAAATGTTTAATATTATTAACTACCCTTCAAAAATACCATTTTATTTTTATTTTAATTGAAGCTTATTTCAAGAACTTTCGAAAATGCGTGCTTACTGCTTATCTACGTGAAGTGGCTCTGTATCATTAGCGGAAATGAAATCTTTTATATATAACAAACGAAATATCGGAATGTTAATACATGGAAAATTTCGATTAGGAAAAATTCAAAACGTAATGTTCTTATGACGTCATTTGCAATCTACATCAATTGCGTATTGTAGTACAACGTGAAGCTATACGTTTCGTGTGTGTGTATGCGCATCTATTTATCTACATATGTATGATGTGTACACACACACATATAATACATACACATACATGATAATTTTTCTTCATTAGCGTAACTTATCACGACCTCTACCCTCCTTAGCGTATTCTTTCCCGGGGTCATCTTAAATTAGGTCGTGACAACGCAATCCTCTCTCTCTCTCACACACACACACATTCGCTCTAACTGGCTGGCAGACAGTTTCGAAATACACCTGTTTGTTGGTCATTAACACAGGAGTCTGGCAATATTGGAGGCGAAAGAGACTAATATTCTGGAGCTAACTCGTCATGACTCGTACTTCCAAGGTGAGATATGGATATGGTTCTCCGTAATCTTCCTTGGTCACATAATTATACCCGGGTGAAGAGCTTATCTGTTAATCTGTTTGCTATTACCATTAACGCATTTGCACAAAAGCAGGCGTGTAATTAATGCTGTTCATTACGTTGAAAAGTGCACCGTACCACTTTAGAAGGTAGTTGAACAGTTTACATATTGCTTTCTCACATAAATAAAACTTGCAAAGAGAAATTCAGAAGTATTCAAATCGCTTCTCTTTCAGGTTTTCACCGAGTCTGCCCTCTAGTATTATTTCTAATTCATAAAGGGAATAACTTGTAATGCTCGAAGTCTATCATCCATGAGCTGATATACTTTGGTACACTCTTCAAATGTTAGGTATTATACTGTATAATACCTGCTACTGTCCAAAATATACAAGAACAGATTTTATCTTCGATGAAGTTGCATCTGTGTTGTGATGATATGGTGGCGCGTTTCTTGACACAGTATCTTAACTATTTACAATTTTTTCTGTTTATTTTTTGATTTTTTATCATATGACAACGGCTCAAGGTAAGTTGAAAAGTGACTACGGATGTAGATATATATATCCCAATATATATTCTGCGCATTCTACTTATTTCCTGCATGATATATAAGTAACAGTTGCCATCCTGTTGCTTGCAATAACAAATCTGTTTGCTTTCGCAGTCTCAAGTGTCACATCGTATTTTGGTATATAAATTAGACACGTTACTGAAAGTGAGATCACATGTTTTGAATTTTTTTTATTTAAAAAAAAATCCAGGTTGAATTTAATTCTCACGTATCCACATATCAAATCGATTCAATATCAATATGTGCTGGTTGTAGGTGTGTGTGTGTGCTATGAATACAAGTAATTAAACAGAAGTTTCAGTAATAAATTGATTAAAATTATATGAAAGTACTGAAGTGGAAGGTTAAACTGAATGGAATGAAGAGAGGATAGAAAATCTACAGAAGAAATTTTGAGTTGAGTTGCTAGAATAGGAAAAGTGTGTGGAAAGTGGAAGAGAAAAATAAACATGTCCACTGGCTGAAAGAAAGTGGTATGAAGTGTAAGGGAGTAGCACTGTACTCCCTTACATCAGAAACTTGATGTGTTAATGAAAGAGAATAGAGGTAAGTTTTTTGGGTGCTAAGATTGGACATGTGACTGGCTGACACTAACATAACTAAAAGTCAATGACTAGAAATGAGCACAAATGGTTTAAATTGTAATATATATTTATATATATATTATGGGTATTACATATCAATGTATATTATGGGTATTATATATCAATGTAAGGTAAGTCTGCTGACACTGATCAGTTTCCATTCATTTATTTGCATTTGCAGTATAGAATGAAAACTATGGGTTCGGTTCTACATGAATTGCTCTCTATAAACATGAGTGTTGAAAGAAAAGTGAATAAAGGAATGATTTTTGTGAATTCCATCCATGAAAGGCTGTAAATTTATACTAGTTTAATACTCCCTTTGAGGGTATATATCAGGAATTTGATGATGATGATAATACTGTGGACAGGCTAAGTGGTAAATAATCCAGACACCTTTTCCAGATTTACTAGAACACTTTCAAGGTGGTATATGATCACATCAAACTAAGAACATTGATTACAGATGCTTTGGTGAGTTGTTACTCTTAAAAATACATATTTCATTGGTTTGAATTTTTGTAAGGAAGGAATTTGAAGGGAAGAAGAATTGTATGGCGTGATAATTGAGCAGAAGTGGAAAATGAGTTTATAGGGGTGGAGATCATATCTATCAAAAAATTATTGACATAAATGACTTGTATGAATGTAAGATTATTATTATTACTTAACACCTCCAGGAGTCCAAGAACTCATTGAGGGAGAGCATCTACTTTACAACTCTTCACCAAGCCACCAACTGCAACTACCTTCATCATTTACACCAACGCCATCTACCACCCACCACAGGTATTTTCACAGACAATCACAAACATCCATGTCCATGCGGGATTCGAACTTCCAAGCCTTTGGCTGGAGAGCGGATACACTAACCACTTGGTCAACCAGGCCAGCATTAAATGTTAAGTGTCATCAAGATTAAATGTCATCAAAGAGGTAATTGTGTAAGAAGTTGTGAAAATGAGATGGATGGGTCTAAAAAGAAAGACTTCTGATAGTTTCATATGAGGATGGACAGTATGCTAGCTTCTGGATCCAATAAGATTGGTTGATATAATAACACACTGACTGATGATGGACAGACAAAGAAAGAAACTCCACTCTATATAAAATCAGTTTGTGGGTGTACTAATACTAGAATTACTAGAATAGGAGAAATGGTTTATGGTATTGTTGAGTAAAATTTTCTACAGATTGTCCTTTCCAAAAATAGTTGAAGAATTGTATATATATATATATATATATATATATATCACAAGTGGAGTACTAGTTACTTGGAGTATTATTATAGGTTAGAAAGTAAGAATATTAATACTATGAAATGCAAAATAAATTAAATCCCATAGGACAAGTAGCCTGTGATTATTATTGAGAATTTTAACCACGAGGCCATAGATTGAAGGTTGTAAATGGCACATAAGAATGAAGACAGTTTATAGACTTATTTAATTATATGTACTGATATGATTTGTGAGTTATCTTTTTATGGAATTTTTCAACTGAAAATGAGTTAACTGGTATGCAGAAGTAAGAGAGCTTTATCCCACAACAATCAGAAAGAACATGCAGTTAACATACAACAATAGTATGTAATAGGTAGTGTAATGTAGATGGTGGATTTTGTAAATATAGAGTGGCCTTTTGTGATGAGTCATGGGGCATTATAATAATGTCATGGTATTTGATGTTGTAACATATAAGGTATTTGACATATTATTGAGTTTAAGAAAATAGAGAAAACACATGTTACACATCAACAAAGTTACTATTCTGTGTATTAAAGAAATTTCTGAACTTTTTTTTAAAGCCAGATCTCCAAAAAATTTGACCATATGACAACAACCACCTGTTCAAAAATTTGCATCATAGTCGTACTTTACTAAGGATAAATTTAACTTTCTCACATTCAGAACAGTAGAAAATATCAAAGTAAATGATTGAGTGTTTTTTCAAAGTACTAGCAAATTTTCAAAAGCAAAGCTTTTGAAATAAAATAAACTCAAACAAAAATGATGCATATCGATTTCTGAATTTTAAGTAACTAAATTAATTTTCCAAAATTAATTTCATTATAGCTTAAGTGTTATTTCTACCAGTACATTGCTTTTAACTCTTGTGGTATTTGTATAGTTGTATTGCCAGTAATTCACTACTATTTTGGATGTTTGCATAGCTTTGTAGCAATGTTTCTGGTTCCATAGTAGACAGCCAGAAGAAAGAACATTTATAGTTTTAATTCTAGTTTTTTAATTTTTTTAGAACATTTCTAAATTATTATTATTATTATTTGGTAATCTCCATGATGAAGTCAACAAACTGATCATGGGAGGACCACTCAACCAGTAATGCATCTATCATTAATGCACTTGGAAGTTATTTACACTACCTGCACTCAGGCAGTGCATTCCACTCGCATCTTTCCACATAAAAAATTTATTCTTCACACCTTTCTTCACCACATCTTTATACAACTTCCAGAGATGACCTCTTGTTGTTCCCATCTTAACATTCACTTTTTTTTATAATTTCTTCTGTATTAATCTGATAAATCCCTTAACTAAGTTTAAGGTTTCTCTCATATCTCCTAACTTTTCCTCCTATCCATCAATCTCTGTAATCCACATTCTCTCAAATGCTCTTCATGATCAACACTCCAGAGTCCTGATATCACTTTGATTATTAATCTTTTGATGCTCTCTAGTGTTTTCACATCAGAATGCAAACTAGGTGATCAAATCTGTGCACAATAGTCCATACGTGGTCTGACAATGCCTTATATATAATAGAGGCATCATCACCTCCTTATCACTACATGTCAATGTACTTTTTATCATAGCAGCTATAACGATGTGCAGGCTTTGGAACATATGCGATGTATCCTCAGAATTTCAGTCCACTGTCCACCACCATGCCAAGATCCCAAATCTCATCCATTTCTGGAAGTACAGCTCCACAAATACAGTACATAGCCTTATATCTCTGTATCCCAAAGTGTAACACCTTGCATTTATTAATGTTAAAACTACAATCCCACTCATTTGTTCAAGCTAAAAGTCTATTTGAATTTTCCTGTAGAGAATTAGCTCTACTCCTGATAATTCTACCTGACTTTGCATCATCGGCAAACATTTGAAGATCACCAGTCAATCCACATGAAATATCATTAACAAACAAGTTAAACAGTAGAGGCTCAAGAACAGAACCCTAAGGCATACCACTGGTTACCTTCCTTTTCTGAGACATGGCTCCATCATACACAACTTGCTGGTATTGTTCAGAGAGCCAATCTCCGATCCATCTAATCAATATACTATCTGTTCCTATTCTCTGCAGCTTGTACACCTACTTATTATTATTATTCAGGCCTCCATGGAGTCAAAAGACTCATCGTGGGAGGTCCTTTCTAAGAAACACAAGTCTATCAAGACTCATCGAGGGAGGTCCCTCCTAGGAAACACAAATTCTATCATACCACTCCTTAAATGCATTGACCATTCTCGCTCTCACCACTCCATCAGGCAATGCATTCCATGGTTCAACCACCCTCCATGCAAAGAAATCACTCCTCACCCTCTTTCTCACAGTTTCCTTTCGTAACTTCCAGGGATGGCCCCTTGTCATGACTCCTTCCCACTGTTCAACTAAGAGAAAGAACTCCCCAGTGTCAACCCTGTAACCACCTCTCAACAGTTTAAAAGTCTCAATCATATCACCCCTCCTTCTATCCACCAAACTCTGCAGTCCACACTCCCTCAGCCGATCCTCATAACTAACATTGTACAGTCCCGACACCATCTTTGTTATCCGTCTTTGTACCCTTTCCACAGTTAATTGATCCCCTTCAAATCCTGGGGACCAGATCTGAGGACAGTAGTCTAAGTGTGGTCTGATCAGAGTCTTATACAACGGAATGATAACCATTTTATCTCTGCAGGTCAGTGTCCTTCTCATTATTGCAGCAATCCTCTGCGTTACCATCGTCACCTTTGCAATATGTCCCCTAAATTTCAGGTTTCTATTAATCATCAAACCCAGATCCCTTGTCTCTCCTACTTCCTCCAGTTTAATTTCTCTCATAGAGTATGCAGCGTCCCATCGATGTTTCCCAAACCTGAAGACCTTACATTTTGCTGCATTAAACTGACACCCCCATTCATTTGCCCATCTATCTAGCTTATTCAAATCTTCTTGCAGGGCTACCACATCTGCACTATTACTAATAACCCTTCCCAGCTTTGCATCATCCGCAAACAACCGAATATCCCCTTGCAATCCACGGACAATATCATTGATATAAAGGTTAAACAATATTGGTCCTAGTACTGAGCCCTGTGGAACCCCACTCGTAACCTTCTGCCTCTTTGATATTGCTCCACCATACGCAACTCTCTGATACCTATTGGACAGCCAATCCTGAATCGAGTTGACCAATCTGACATCCAGACCCATGTGCTGCAACTTGAATATCAGCTTATCATGCGGCACCCTGTCAAATGCCTTTGCTAAGTCTAGGGAAACGGCAATATATGCCTTTCCCTCATCTAATGCTCTTGCAACTTTATCATAAAAGGCTAGCATATTGCTAAAACAAGAGCACCCCCTTCACAAATCCATGTTGACTCTCACTGATAACATTACCCTCATCTGCCCAATGCTGTATATGTTCCCTCACTACTTTCTCCACCATCATTAACTGCCATAATTAGTTTTCCTCTTGGTTGTGATATAGCAGAAATATTCTCTTGGATTAGCTCTGATCTGACTAGCCAATTTCTGCTCATATTTTGATTTTTCTTTTTTAACCATGCTTGTCACTTTTCTTTGCTGCACTTTATATTCTTCATGCATCTGGTCACTGCAAACTGTCTTGTTCTTCCTCCATAACAACTTCTTTTGTAACACTGCTTGCTTGATTTTGCCATTCATCCATCTCGCTCCCACTCCATTTATTCACTTAACTCTTAGTATGCAATTATGCATTGCTTGTGTTAGATACTGCCTTATCATTTCTCTTGCACTGTCAACATCTTTTGTACACAATTCATCAACCTAATATATTGGTGCTAATTGACCAAGGAGTGTCTGATAATCACCCACCTTATAGTTCCACATATAGACCTTCTTGATAACTACTATTTTTTGTTTTACTATCTTCCAAACTAATACCTCATGATCACTTTCACCAACAGGTCGCAGTATTGATACCTCGTTCACAACCACATCCTGTCAAGATATCACCAAATCTAGCACCGATGAACCTCGTGTTGCTTTGGTCACATGCTGTTTTAGATAGTTATCTGACATAAACTCAACAAATTCACTCACCTTGTTACTATACACTAACTTTTCTTTCCAATTCACATTCCTATAATTAAATCTCCTATTAGAATCATCTTCCTTTTACTTGAACAACTAATTTGTCTAAATGTTTCACAATCAATACGCTCCTCATCACCTGGCCTATAACAGCATCTTATTAGATATACTATTCTACTGATCTCAACATCACACCAAACAGCTTTAAAATCTTCATATGTACTGCTATTTTTTAATTCAACTCTCGAACAACACAAGTCTTCTGCTATGAATGGTAAGATACAGAAAGTTCTGTATCCTACCATTTAAAGTCTTGACAGTATATCATGCTCAGTCAATCAAGTTTTACTTATCCCAGTCATCATTGGGCATACTGTTTCAATCAGTGCTACAAACTTAGTCCTTTTATTTCTGATATTCCGTACATTAGTGTGCAATCATAACAATTCTCCACTGTTTGAGGCCATCTCATCAACACAGTCACTTTTTACTGCTATACTGAACTTCTCTCTTTGTATTGACCATCCCCATTTCCCTGATCCTGACTCCGATTTTCATTTATATTTTTATCATCCTCATCATTTTACACTGCATCACTTTGCTCTGCTATAATCACTTCCTTACTTTTGTATCCATCCTCTTCCCATCCTTCCACATCCTGCTTCTCAACCTCTGACTCTTAGTGGAACTAATTTCATATGAACCCTGTGTAAACAAATGACCAACATCAAACCCATTCAAATGCATTCCATCAGCTTTGAACCATTCTAACTTCCTTTCAAATTAATTTCCATACATTTAGAGATTGAACGCTCTCTGCCTGACAAATCAACCATCTTGTTATTGAGTATAATTTCACTACTGTCATATCTAGGCAACAAACTAACAACTTTACCAATGACACTATTATCCTTTTCCTCTTACAACAACTTCTTCACATCCCTTCTCACATCTTTTTCTCATTATTCAAGTCGTTTTTGCCTGCCATGCCACTAATTCTGATGCCTTTTCATTCCTTCTATGCAAAGCATCTGATATTCGTTTTATTGTACCACCTGTAAAACATGTCTTGTGTGCTTTATTTTTTTACCACCCCTTTAATGATTGAGTCACCATATGAAGCAACTCATCATCCTTCGATACTTATTATTAACTTCCTTGTCATTTACATCAGTTATGCTCTTCTGTAAGTGTTCAGTTTCCTACATACATTTAACTTGACTCTTCATTTTCATTAACTCTTGTCTGGCTCTTCCATTTCACTTCTATTATTACCATCACAAGCACTTCCATCCATTTTTTTTGATTATTCCTGGTAACACTTTTCTCATTTTTGGGACATCCTAGCCTTTCATTGCATTTCTCACATATTATAATATGTTCCTTTTTATTGTTGAGTCTAATGCTCTATAAATCCTTAACGTTTTTGAATACATACATAAAACAATTGCTATATCTTATCCACTGCAAAAAAAGTCCAGGGAAAAACTCTCCCTGGGTCTCCGAGTTGAGACCTTCCGTCCTGCTGGCATACGTTTCTTTACTTTTCTTTTTACACTTCCTTACAAATCTTTGATGCAAGCAAGTAAGGTTACTCCTCCTGGAAACTAGATTTTTATTTTATTTTATTTGTTTATTATTATTATTTTTTAATCTTGTAAGAAAAGTTGACTGTAGAAATCACACGTTCGGTTGGGGTTTAGGAACATGAGATGATGGTAGCTGTTTTCCATATTCTCCTGCCTTGAAGACTTCAAAATCATGGATTGCCATTGACTTGCTTTTTTTTGCAATAAATACAAATATAGGCATTTTTATTTGTAAATAGTAATTTATTTAAAATGTTTTTAAATTATTAATATGTTTCATTGCTTTATTTATAAATTGCCTTGGATGGAAAGTGACTAAGAGGATAAGAGAGTTAATGTCAGATTTGACCATTCACATGCAAGGATGTGATAATAATTGAAGTTGCTATTTTTTTGCCATTACCCACAGTGCTACTGTAGTATAAGTTGACCAACCAACCTCTTGTCTGTGTGTGGGCCCAACATAAAAAGAAGAGTGATTCTGCTATCCTTGGGGAGCAGCTTGGAGGAGTACTATTGCATGAAAACTAGAAAGAAGGAAAAAAAATTACTGGTGTAATAATTAGTTGAGGAATATTTGAAAAATGCAATTCATTCAGATTGTATTCCAACTGTTAGAAAGGTAAATAGACAGGAATTAAATAAGTAATCAGATTTGCAAAATAAGAGCCACACATGTAAGTAAATAGGTAAAAGAAAATAAGTGGAAAAATGCATGAATAGTACAAAATGCATGCCAAGAATGATATCTATTACAGAAGCAGAAACACATTAGTAAAATGAGCCCCCCCCCTTCCCACACACACTGTTGTATTTATGACCTAACACTATCATGGAAAAGTGCTATTCATAAGAGCATTCATGTAAAAAACATCATTCATTATGATAGCAATTAGATTTAGAGCTGTTTTTGACTTGTATATTTTAGAAAGTTGGAAAGATGACATATCATGTCATCTTTCCAACTGTGTCAACTTTCTGCCGTCCGCTCAGTTAGCCTAATGGCGTTGCACTTCGCAACCATATACCTGGGAAAGGAGTGTCCTAGGTTCGATTCCTGTCGATGATGTGAGGAGCTAAAGGATCTTCCTCAGTCATAGCCAAGTTAGCCGGTCTTGGGCATGGACAGCAGGGTTTTTTCCTGTAGTTTATCTAGGGTTTTTCATCCCGCAAGCAGGCAGACCGGTTGTCGACCAGTTTGCCTGCTTGCGGGATGAAAAAAAACACACACACACACGGATTACAGTCAGGAATACTGACCAAGCCGTAGTCCTGATTCGTCAGCTATGCTGATTCCGGAGCTCGGATAAAATTTGAGGGGACTTAGATGGTACCATACATCCCCGTAAAGGGAACTTACATTATAGCATCACACTGAAATTAATGTCTGTGCGGTTAGTCTAGTGGCTATGCGCTTCACAACCATATGCCTGGGGAAGGAGTGTCCTGGGTTCATTTCCCGTTATCAACGCGAGGAGCTTAAGGATCTTCCTCAGCCATAGCCAAGTTAGCCGGTCTTGGGTGTGGACAACAGGGTTTTTCATCCCACAAGCAGGCAAACCGGCCCCGTGAACACACGATCTACAGCCATAAATACTTAACCTCCCATAAGGGGGGCTCAACTCGCTCCAATAGGGACGAGGGAGAAAAGGGAGGAAACTCCATATGAATGAATGAATAAATAAATAAATAAACTGAAATTAATTAATCAACTTTCTGCCAACTAAAGGATGAACCTCAATTTCATTCTTATCATTGAGATGAGGAACATTCTGTTGAATAGAATTTTTTTTTTCATCTGGAAGTTAGTTAGTCAGTCTTATTTCATACAGGTTGCAGATTTTTTTTCTTGCAAACACACTGGCCTAAGAACATAAATAAATAGAATTCAGTCATAAATGTTGGGGTATATAATGGACTTGTTAAATGCTTCATTGTCGAGTTCTGGTTTAAGGAGAATCTAAAGCATCCTGGCCTGGATTTTGTGGACTGAGGTTCGGCCTGAATTCAGAGGCAGAGAACATATAGGGAACCTAATCTAGGGATTAAAAATATCAGAAACCTGAATTTAAAGGCCATAAGATCTTAATATTGAATACGATGATGGTCAGAAAAGTGTATATGGAACTGAGGACAGGACACTGTTAATATTAATTCATTGTCTTGTTTTTTCTTCTCTTTCATGTTAGGTAAAAGAGAAGAATAGAGATTGCTGGTGCAGTGCTAATTCTATTCCTCTTGTTACCATTCCTTGTTATTTTTTCATTATTTTTTTCTGTTCTTCTAATTATTTTATTCTTTTGCATTCTGTTAATTTTTTGGCCTTTTTTTTCATGCTTGTTATTCATTCATTCATTCATTTATATCATATCATGTTTTGTTTTTTTCCACAATTTTCTATAGTATTTTCATTTTTTTGTGTAGTACTACTTAAGCTTAAGACCATACTCTTCTTCTCTTCTGTCTAAGACAGGTTGAGTCTTCTCTTGAGCAGGATCTTCCAGTCTTCTCTATTCCTTGCTGTTCGAAAAAGTTCCTTATATGTTCTGCATCCCGAGATGTTCTTTATTTTAATTTCAGCCAGGTAATTCTTGGTCTTCTGGGTCTTCTTTTTTCGGTTGGAAAAGTATTGATTAGGACGTTAGGAAGTCTGTCTGTGTCCATGCGTACAGTGTGTCCAAACCATCTCAGTTGTTGTTTTCTAATTTTTTCTATTATTGTCTTTTTATACAATAGTTCTTGTCTGACTGTGATGTTCGTTTTCTTTTCTATCCACTTGTTCTATTTATTTTTCTTAAGCATTTCAAATGCCAGTAGTTTTTTTTCCTCTCTTTTCTTAACTGTCCACGCTTCTGCTCCATAGATGACTGTTGGTATAATTATTGCTTCATATAATTTGATTTTGGCTTGCTTAGATATCTTTTTTTTTTTTTCAGATTTTCTGTAATTTTCTCATGGTGGTCCATCCTATCGCTATTCTGTGTTTGATTGTTTTGAGTTCATCTATTGTTTCTGTTAGTTTTGATCCAAGGTATATGAAGTTGTCTACTTGTTCTATTTGTTCTCTGTTTAGGGTGGCTGAGATGGTAGTTCTGTTCCTTCCTATATTCATCACTTTTGTCTTTTCTATATTTATTGTCATGTCATATGTTTTACAGGTTTCGTTTAGCTTGTTGATCAACTTTTGTAGTTCATTTGGGATTCTTGCAAGCAGGACGAGATCATCTGCATATTTGATATTATTTATGTTTAAACCATTGACATTGATTCCAGGCTCATTGTCTATTGCCTTCTTTACAACTTCTAGATATATGTTGAATAGGCATGGAGATAATGGGCATCCTTGCATTACTCCTTTTTGGATCTCTATGGATTCTGTTGTGAGTGTGTCCTTTTTAATTATTGCATTCTTAGAGTAATATTTTATCAGAAACTGTATTATATATTTGTCTATTGCTTTTTCTAGTAGAATTTTAAGAAGGATTTCTCTGTTGATGTTATCAAAAGCTTGTTTAAAGTCCACAAAACAACAATATAGTTCTTTATGGTCTTCTCAGCTGAGCTCTGCTAGTTGGTGCAATGTGAAAATTTGGTCTATTGTTGAATAGTTTCCTCAGAAACCAGCTTGTTCTAGCCTATCATTTCTTCATAGGTGTTTTTAATCTATTTTTATAATTCTTATGAATATTTTATAGGTGTGAGGGAGTAAATTGATTGGTCTGTAATTTTTGCAGTCTCTTTTGTCTCCTTTCTTGTATATTGGGATGACCTTTCCAGTTCTCCAGTCATCTGGGATCTCTCCTGTTTGTAGTATTTTATTGAATAGGGTTGTTAAATATTCTATTGATATGCTGCCTCCATATGACCACAGTTCAGTAGGGATAGTATCAATGCCTGGTGCTTTATTGTTTTTCATCTGTTTTATTGCGTATCTGACTTCTTCTTGTAAAATTTTTGGGTGATCATTATTTTCTTCTATTTTTGGAATTGCGGTTTTGTTTCCTTGGTGGAAGATAGTCTTAAAATGGTTTGACCAGATTTTTCTTATATATTCAATATTCCTGGTTTCGGTCATCTTGTTTATCATTGTTACTGCTTTTGCTGAGAATTCCTTTGTAATTTCTCTTGCAGTATCATGGAAGACTTTTAGGTTGCTTTGTTGGTATGCTTCTTGGCATTTCTTAGCTTTTTCTTCTAACCATTTTTCTTTGGCTTTTTTGCATAGGTTATCAACTTTATTTTTTAGTGCTCTGTATTTTTCTCTATTCTCTTCATTGTTTTGTTGGTTTACAAGTATCTTGGTCTCTCTTTTCTCTTCTATGATAGCTATGATTTCTTGGGTTATCCACTGTTTGTTTATTTTGGGTTTGGAACCTAGAGTATCTTTTGCAATTGATAACACTGTTTCTTTTCCTTCCCAGTATTTTCCGCTGTTCTGGAAGATGGAGGGTTTTAATTTCAAGCACATATGTTCTAAAAATCGACTTCTGCTTGAGCTATCTTTTAGTTTTGATAGGTTGATGTTTTCTTCTTTTCTGATATTATTTTCCTGTTGAATTTTATCTTCACTTTGGCAGTTAATATTTCGTGGTTAGTGTCAAAATCAAAACTTCTTAATGTTCGTACATTATTTACTGATCTTTTCCATTGTTTGTTTATGATGTATAGTCTATGCAGTTCTTTATATTACCATCTGGGGATGTCCATGTATATTTATTATTAGGGCGTTGATAGAACAATGTGTTTGTAATCATTAGATCGTTTGCTTTACAGAAGTGGAGTTATTGTTCTCCTCTGTCGTTAAGCTCTCCGTATCCAAATTTCTCCATCACATCTTTTTTGTCTGCTGTGAACTGTCCTATTTTAGCATTAAAATCTCCCATCACTATCATGAGTTCTCTATTTTTGGGATTATCTATTTACTGTTGTAGTTCTTCATAGAAATTTTCTATTTCTTCCTCTGAATGGTTACTGTCTGGTGCATATATTTGGATTATTTTAATTGTTTGACCTTTTTCTTTTGCTGGAAGTTTGGCTGTGATTATCTAGGAGACACTGGGTTTATTTCAATTACTGAGTGTGTAAGTTTCTTTTCAATTAATAATACAACTCCTTCTCTGTGTATGTTATCTTTTCTTCCTGAGAAGTAGTCTTTCTTCTGGTAAATCCATGAATCCATCTCCGCACCAATGTGTCTCTGATAAACCTAAAATACACCATTTCAGTCTTTTTAAATTTTCCTGGACTAATTGCAATTTTCCAGGTCGGTATAGTGATCTTATGTTGAGGGTGGCTACATATTTCATATCCTTGGCTGACCACATTGCTGATTTCTCACCTACTCTATGTGGTCTTCGAGTAGGCACGTCGGTTGTCCCATGCGCAGCAGCACTATCTCGGTTTGTAGATTTTCTCCTACTCATGAAAGTTACTGGTATAATAATGTAGCCAGCTTGCCATGCCTCTGCTACATCCTTTGGTCCACGCTCTTTATTCTTTATTCAGAGCAACCCATTTGTGTTTCCCCCATCCATCACCCGGGGGACGCACCTGGTAGGAGTGTGGTCTCTCCCAAGACCATAACACAGGCTTTGAAATCTGAAGTCATCACTGTTTAGTTTTGAGCAGAATAAAAGTAAATATATTGAAAACTATGTAAGAAAGTAAGTTTAAAATCAATCAAAGTTGAGCAGCTTTTAGAGGTGGACTGCTAATTCAAATACACATATTATTTAAGAAAAAATGATAGAGCTTGAAAACAAGATTCAAACCTTGGAGATTCGTTGGAAGATCCTGAAGAAAACATTGATTTATTCAGCCAGAGAGGCATATGGCGATCTGCAAGGATAGAAAAATAAAAACTTCATGGTGGACTCAGGAAGTTAGAGACATTAAATTAAAGATGCAAAGAAATTATATTCTTGTTTTATTCAAGAGTAAGCAAACAAAGTTTATGCATAAAGTAGCTTCGCAACTATGCTATTTGTCTTTAGAGGCTAACAATATCACATTAATTACTTTAGCATTCATAATGAATAGTAAGATGGCTTTGTGTGAGGCACAAAGGGGTGCAATTTGTAAATCTGTGGAGTGAATTTGAAGGAAATTTGGAATGGTTTGCATTTGAATGGGTTTGGTGTTGGACATTTAGAAACGTTATTGGAATAAGTGAGACTTGATTGTCTCAGGAGGATGTGATGTTGGGAATGGAAATCGAAGGATTATTATTATTAACATTTGATGATCCATGATCAGAGACTCATCGTGGGAGGTACTCACTATTGCATACAATGCTCATCAAACTGCATCTTAAACTGATTCAATGTGCCCACATCCACAACACTCAGGCAGTGCATTCCACTTACCAACCACCCTCCATGCAAAGAACTTGCTTCTCACTCCTTTGCTCACACCCTCCTTATACAGTTTCCAGCAATGGCCTCTTGTTCTAATTCCCTCTCCCATTCTATTGAAAAATCTCTTCCATGCCTACCTGATAACAACCCCTGGCCAGCTTATATGTCTCAATCATATCCCCCCCCCCTCTTCCTCCTATTCACAAAGCTCTGCAACTTACATTCTCTCAATCTGCCCTCGTACTCCACATTCCAAAGACCACTGACTACCTTGGTGAATCTTCTCTGTACCCCTTTCCAACATATCCTCATCATCATGAAAACACAGCGACCAAATCTGTGCACAATAATCCATATGACCTGATCAAGGCCTTATACAATGGAATCATGACCTCTCTATTTCTGCATGTCAGGGTTCTCCGCATCATTGCCATTATTCGATGTGATGTCTTCACAACTTGTGCAATGTCCCCCCTGAATTTCAGGTCCTTGTCCACCATCATTCCTAGATCTTTCATCTTCTCTACTTCTGTTAAAGTTTCTCCAACAAGTGTATACTTTACATTCCATTGTTGCTTACCAAATCTCAAAACCTTATACTTGGCAACATTGAACTGATAGTTCCACTTACCTGCCCATTCATGCAAACTATTCAAGTCTTCTTGTAAGGCATTAACTTCAGCCTGATTGTGCATTGCTATCCCCAGTTTTGCATCATCTGCAAACAGCTGGATATCACTAGTTAAACTCAACCCAATATCATTAACATACAAATTGAACAACAATGGCCCCAAAACTGACCCCTGTGGCACACCACTGGTGACCTTTCTCTTTCGAGATACTGCACCCCCATATACAACTTTCTGATACCTATCTGACAGCCAGTCACTGATCCAACACAGAAGTCTGTTATCCAATCCCATCTGTTTCAATTTATTTAAGAGCTTGTCATGTAGCAGTCTATCAAAAGCTTTTGCAAAATACAAGTACACCACTGTATATGCATCTTGTCTGTCCAAGGTATTTGTCACCTTGTTATGGTACATAAGTAAGTTAGTGAAACATGATCTCCACTTAACAAACTCATGCTGCTGTTATCAATCCATTTCTCTATCCTACTTCTCACCAATCTCTCCAGGACCTTCACCACAACTCCAGATATACCCTCCGGCCTATAATTTGAAGCTACAGCCTTATCACTGCCTTTATGCAGTGGAACAGTTTTACCCTCCTTCCACTGCCTTGGAACCTGTGCTGTTGCAAAACTCTTATTAAACAGGCATGCCAATGCTACTGCCAGTTCCCTGGAACATTCCCTTAAGATGCATGGTGATATGCCATCAAATCCTATCACCTTTTTAACATAAAGGTTATTTATTTCCTCAAATATCTCCTGCTCACTCACAATTAAGCTATCCTCTCTTATGTCCTCTACACTTAAGTTCCGTATGATTCCACTCTGATCAGGATGAAACACATAAATTGATCACTGAATACCTCAACAATGTCTTCTGCAGCAGGTACTATTGTACCACTTTCATCCCTTAAGTTCATCTTTCCATGATCATTCTTCCTTCTACTTGCCACATATAATGAAAAAAACTCTCTAGGGTTTTTCTTAGCCTGATTTGCCAATTTCTGCTCATACTCTACTTTTGTTTTCCTTACTAATTGAGTCACTCTCCTAGCTTGTTCTTTATATTCTTCATGTGACTGATTACCATTATTCATCTTGTACTTCCTCCAAAGTACTTTCTTTTTCCAGATTTCATGCTTAAGCTCCACATTCATCCATTTTACACCTACCTTATTCAGCCTTTTGGCCTTTGGGATACATTGATGCTGTTATGTATTTCTTTGTAAGTTCCCATGCAGCATTTATTTCCTCACCGCTCAACTCCTCATTCCATGTTTTAGCTCGAAGTTGTCTCCTAAGCTTGTCATAATCACCAGCCTTATAATTCCACATATATCTTTTCCTCACAAAAGCCTGCATATGACTAGCCACAACACAGGTGATTACTTCATGATCACTTTCACCAACTGGAGGAAAATGTGAAACCCCCTCTAATAATTACATCCTTTGATGAAATGTTAAGATCTAGAACTCTTGATCCTTGCGTGCCTTTCTTTACGTGCTTCCTGAGATTGTTATCTCTCAAGAACTCGAGAAATTCACTTTCTTATTCCCAAATGCTATCTCTTCATTCCAGTTTATACCACCATAATTAAAATCACCCATAATAATTACCCTTCCTTTTGTTCACTAATCCAAGTTGTTTATACATTTCTTCATCGCCACTTTCCACATTATTACCAGGCGGCCTATAGCAACATCGAACTAAATATGTCTTCTTCTCAACCTCCACGTTACACCACACTGCCTCATAACCATTGCCACTATTTCCCCCTTTCATGTCTACCTTACGTGGACTTGATTCCCCTGCTATCATCAGCAGCAACCCCCCTCCCTTCGTGCCCTTTCTATCCTCACGAAAAATACTGTACCCTTCCATTTCAATTCTCATTATGATATCATCTTCATTCAACCATGTTTCACTTATTCCAACAATTTGGGGGCAAATAAACTCAATCATTGAAACCATTTCATTCCCTTTATTTCTAATACTTCTGGCATTTGTAAACAAATACAACATTCATTTTTAGGTCTATAGCCAGTCCTATCCAAGCCATATGTTGGTTGTGATTTCCCCACTACACCTGCCAAATCACCTTTATCACTGTTTACCACATATACCTGCTCAGTCTCCACTTCTCCACCCACATTACAATATACTCCATCTTCATACACACATTCACTCTCTCTATGCCATGCTCCCTGTCCATCCAAGCTTCCCCCCATTTCCCTGTTTCCCTTGTTTCCAGAAGGATAGAAATGTGAAAAGAAGAGAGGGAGAGTGCTTTCAATGATTGCAGAGGAATTGTGTCCACGAAATATGGAAGTGGATAATGGAGTGAAACCAGGTTTAAAATTGCTTGGTATCTTTAACATAACTATACCCAAGTTAAAAATACTTTTTACAAGGCAGTATCTGAAAAAAGCAATGCATAACTGCATATTAAGGGTTAAGCAAGGAAATAGAGTAGGAGTGAAATCAAGCAGGCTGTGCTGGAAAAGAAAATGCTATGGAGGAGGTATAAGACAGTTGGTGGTGATGGAATCCATGAAGAGTATAAAGTGCCTGCTGGAAAGGTAAAGAACATGGTAAAGAAAGAAAAGGTGCAGTATGAGAGATGATTGACTGGTCAGGCCAAGGTTAACTCAAAGGAATTTTTCTGCTGTATTGCAAGCAAGAGAAAGAATAATTATGGTAGGTTGAAACTAATGGATAGTCATGACAGTAGAATAATGGTTGCAAAGGATATAGGGGAATTATTGAAAACGAACACTTTATCAGCATATATCATACTGGTGTATATGATACAGTGAAATATATAGAAGGGAGGCAATTATTAGAAGAATTGGAAGTAAAAGAATCAGCGGTGTGTCAAGAGTTGATTGGGTTAGATGTTAATAAGCTTGTGGGAATGGATGCCATATCACCACGTATTCTTAAGGAATGTGAACCACATTTGGCTATGCCTTTGACCTGGTTATTTAATGAGAGTCTTGCAGTGGGTAGGATTCCTAAGGAGGCAAAATAATACTACTAAAAAAGGCAAAGAAGGCAAAATAGTACTACTCCACAGACATGGTTCTAGGACAGCAGTTTCAAATTATAGACCAGTCTGTATAACTGTAGTTGTGGTCAAGGTGTTGGAGAGATTGGTTAAGAATAGAATACAGGATTGGGTTAATGAACATAGCATTATTTATGATGGTCAGCACGGATTTGTAAAGGGCAGGTCCTGTTTTAGCAAATTACTTGCATTTTATAATAGGGTGATGGGTATGTTAGATAAGGGAGAATCATATAGAGCGATATTCTTGGATTTTGCAAAAGTGTTTGGTATATTACCACATGATAAGTTGGATAGAGCAATAGTTAATACAGATGATAAAATTTTGCAGGATGAATAGATTGACAGACTGGGCAAAGGAGAATGGATGTCATTTTAATGTGGCAAAGTATAAGTTATATGCATTTTATATGCATTTTAGGGTGAAAAGATTACCATCTGTATATCACATTAGTAGAACTGTACTCCAGGAAATTGACGAAGCCAGAGACTTGGGAGTGTTAGTAGATAAGAATTAAAGTTTAGGGACCAAATAGCAAAAGTGGCTAAAGCAGCTCATCAGATCACTTGGTTACTGAAGAATACTTTGACGAGTAGAGACAAGCAGGTTATTGTTCCTCTTTATCGAGCCTTGATAAGACCCCATCTTGACTACTGCTCGCAGATCTGGGTGCCAGAGTTTCTTGGAGATGAGAAGGAGGTGGAGAGGATTCAGAGGCAAATGACCAGGATGGTAACAGGCATTCATACTGTTATATATCAATAGGCTGAGCACCTCCTGTTTGTCTGCCTCAATTCTCACATCACTTTCTGTAATATGAGCAGCTGCAAAATCTCCACTTGGATGATACACTACACCCTTACAAAGTGGTCACCAAGTAACTGAACTATTTCTTCTGCTTCCTACTGATACCTTTCTGCCATTAGCATTGATTAAAGTCATCATTTCATAATTATTCCTCTTTTACTTTGTGCTACCTAGAAAAAAAACTTTTGGATCTACTTTGACCTGCCCAAATTATTTATCGTAATCTGATTTGGGTTTCTTACCTACACTAGTCACTCCTTTTTCCTGAACTTTGTACTGCTCGTGATTATGTTAATCACCTTTTCTTTATATTCCCTCCACAATGTTTTTTTTTTTTTTTTTTTGTTTTGTTTTGTATCTGCTTTATATCTCTGCTTATCCACTTAACTCCATTTGATTGATTTATCCTTCTGACCATGTGTATGCAGTCTGATGCTACTTCTTTCAAATCATCTCTGACCACTTCCTATGCAGTGGCACTTTCCTAGCTGCCTGCTAATTCTATTATAATTACTAACTTCATTGCTCAACATAAATCCTTTTCAGACAGAGAATTCAACATACTTAGAGCTTCCCAGAACAAGACTGCATGGTCACTTTCCAGATATTGGGGGCAGAATGTTTATCTTGGTTATGGATACATCTTGAAATGCTATTACCAGATCCAGCAATCTCAAATCCCTGGTCCTGTCTGACATGCTGTTTCAGGTAATTACCCTTTGGTAACTGTATAAAAAGTTATGCAAGCATACTTGAGAAAAAATCTAAGAAAAATTGGAAAAGAAGATCTTGGAGAGGAACAAGCTGGATTCATGCCAAATAGAGATTGTCAGGATCAGATTTTCACTTTAAGACAAAGAGTTGAGAAACTATAGGAACATAACAAGGATCTAATTAAAAGAAACACACTTATTAACCACAGTGAAAATTATTTAATTGTAAATATTTCATCCTAAGTATCTTAGGACATCATCAGTACAGTAGTTTAAAACAATAATAGGAATAACATACAGTTAGGGTGCATGATTACAATAGAATCTCATTAATGAATGAGATTCTATTGTAATCATAATTTTCACTGTGGTTAATACGTGTGTTTCTTTTAATTATGATCGCACCACAGGTTTCGTTATTTTAAAAAAAAAATAATAAAAAAATAACAAGGATCTGTATTTATGTTTTGTAGATATGGAAAAAGCACATGGCAAGGGAACCAAGAGAAAATATGTTCAAAACAGTACAGGTATATGATGTAAATGGAATATTATATTGAGCAATACAGTCTATATTTGAATTGTAAGTCAGCAATTAGAATTGAAATAGGCATAAGATGGTTTGTTGTTAAATTAGCCTTGAGACGAGGGTGCATATTATCTCCACTGTTATTCATCAACTACATGGATCACGTTATGAAGGAAAATGACATTAAATATATCCGGTACAGGCCTGCAGGATTCCCTAATTAAATTGAATAACCGCTGTAATAAATCTGATATTAAAATCAGCAATGAAAAGACAGAGAGTGAAGGTAGGCAGAATCATTGAAAACATTAACTATCTGAAACATCCTGAAAAGGAGAACATAAAAAACAAGTAAAACATTTCATCTATTTAGGCACAACTTTTACTAAAGTTGTCAAATTAAATATGGAAAAAGATAACAGAATTAGCAAAGCTAGTATGATAGGAAGTCAATGAATACATTTTTATGCAATAAGAGAGAAATTGGTCAGAACAATAAAGTAGTTATATACAAAAGTGTTCAAACTAATTTTAACTTATGGATCTGTGAGCTGGGTTAGAAATAAAACACTTGATTAAAGACCACATATGGCATCAATAGCAGTATCATATTAAAAATGTGATACTAGGATGTTAGGGAAGAACTTGACATTGTTAGTATTCAGGAATGTGTTAGCAGAGCTAATTCCAGGTGGTATAATCGTTTAAACAGAATGTGAGAGGGAAAGGTTGCAAAACAAGTTTTTTTTTTTTTTTTTTACTAGGAGGGCAGGAAAAAGACTCTGGAAGATCAAGATATAGATAGATTGATGCAGTAAAAAGTGTCTTGGAAGACTGAAATATAAGATCTGATAATATTGAAGTTCTGACAGATAACGGATTAATTTGGATGAAAATTGTCGATAAGAAGTTAGCTTTCATGTAGTACTATCACAATCCTGTGCACCACTCTAAGGATATACGAGGAATTGATTATGACTATTTTTAACTGTTTTATTTTATACATCAATTTGATTCAGATATTCGGTTAAAACTGATTTTATTATCCTTTTTTATATAGTTGTCTTAGTTATGATATTTAAATTCTTATTGTTCCATGTTGTCATGTTTAAACATCAAAAAGCTGTTATTTTTATCATTTACTAGACATCTCTATAGATGCTGAAGACTCATTGGTGGAGGTCCACACTAACATGATTCACACAATTAATATCATACCTCTTCTTAATGAACTCATTCACTTGACATTGCATTCACATCTGTTACTGTAACCATTTCCACTCATTGATCACTTTCCAAGACAATAATCTAGTCCATATATCCTTGTTAATCAAAAATTATTTCCACAAATTTCATGGGGGTGGTAAAGCATCGTTCTCTCTCTCCACTCCCATCATAATTTCTTTTGCATTTTGTCCTATGAAACCTCCTTAGTCATTTATATATTTTTATCATATCCCCTGTTTACTATCTACCAAATTTGTAACCGGCAGATCTTTATTCTAATCTTACAGGAAACATTTCATACACATATGCAGTCTTAGTCACTCACCTCTGAATCCTCTTTACCACTTCTTCTCCAAGAGAAATAGATGACCAGTTTTGAGCAGTGGTCATATCAGAGACTTTTAAAAAGGAATAATTTAATTTATATATTAATGATATTGGAATTGGTCTCAGGGGAATATTCAGTTGTTTGCTGATTGCAGAACTAGATAGAGCAATTGATTGAGTATAGATTGTTAGACATACAAAAAATACATACATACATACATGTTTACAAGAATAAAGAATAATAATAATTTTTATGACTGCAAATATTTCAGCCAGAAGAAATGAATGGGTGTCGTCATCAGCGTGTCAGCATAATTGCAAGGTTGAAGCTTCTTACACTTTGCAATTATTATTATTATTGTGAATATGTGTCTAATACTCAATCTAGATAGAACAGTAGTTAATTAAGATGTAGATTATGTAAGATGGTAAATAGACTAACATTATGGGCAGAATGGCTATCAGTTTAATGTGCAAGATATAAGGTTATATAACAGATTACCAGCTGTGTATTACATTGATGGCACTAGTTTGTAGGAGAAATTGATGAGGCTAAGGATTTCAGGTGTACTGGTAGACTATTAAAATATTTCGTGGTTATTGAAGAGTGTGCAAATAAACAGAGATAAAGAAGTTATCATTCTTCTTTATAAGGCTTCAATACACACACATCTGCATTTCTGTGTATGGGTCTGGCCACCTGAGTTTTTTGATGATGAGGAAGGCTTTGAAGAAAATCTGGAGTTGAGTGACAAAGATGTTGAGCAGTTGTGGAATGCTCTCTGCAATGATAAATTTGAGTTTGTAGGTTATACATGTTGGTTGATAGAAAGAAAAGGGAAGATACACATAAGAAGTACAGGAGAGATCTTGGTGAAATCTTTCAATACATGATTAATGAGGAAGAACTAGGGATCATCCTTGGAAATTGATCAAGAGTGTGGTTAATAACGGGTGTGGGGACTAGAATTTTTGTTTGGAGAGTGGCAAATAAGTGGAATGTGTTGTTGGCTGTGAGTGCTTTGCTGATATGAGGTTGACGGGAAGTATGACAGGTATTGTGCTATTGTTGGTTAGTGCTTGGTGAAATACTTATGACACCCTCTTAATGAGTCTGTCCACTATGGACAGACTCATTAAGAGGGGTCATTAAGATGGACTCCATGGAGTCCAAAGACCAAAAATATAATTAGAAATTATATTTTTGTTTAATCCTTATCTAAGTGTAAGCAAACAAAGTTTGTGTGTAAAGTATTTTCATGACCCAGCTACTTGTATATAGAAAGTGATGACTTTACATCAATAATGTTATTATCCCATAATGCAAAACACACTTCCTGGAAAGTGCATAATGCTATGCATTAAGCAAGGGTCACTACCCAGAAGTCATCAGCCTCCATATACAAGTAGTTTAATTGTGAAGATACTAGACAGTAATCTTGTACAAAGTGGGATAATACTTTACGTGTAAATTTTGTTTGCTTACACTTGGATAAAGTATTTATATAAGAATTTAATTTCTTGGCAAATATTTTATACTTTATAACCAAGTGCAAAATCTTTCTACAACTGTCTCTAATCTAGAGTACTTTAATAATAAGATGATACACCTTTTTACCACTTGTATATGATTAATTCAACCATCTTCTTGGGTCAGGCTCCCACTGATATGAGACCTCAGTAAAGGTTGAAACAAGTCTAGGGTAGTGATCCTCCCTTAATGCATAACATAATTCATTTCCAAAAGGTAGTGTACTTTCATTTACATTTTAAGAGTAATGGTTTGCACTTAAATGGATTGGGTGCTTGACATTTAGAACATCTATTGATGATAGAGTAAATGAACAATAACAGGGAAATGGGATATGCTAGAGAGGCAGGTAATAGGGTCAGCTCTTAATAGTACTAAGTTCAATAATATTTGTGCATGTGGGATTAAATGACCATGCTTATGCAGTAAGTAAATTGTGCACATAGTGGGCTAATTAACAAACAGGGAGATTATTGGATTAAGGGAGTTTTGCACTTCGTGTATAATAATGCCAGAAGTTTTTGCTATAAGCAATGATCTAATGCAAAATTTGCAGCTATCTATCCAAATTCCAGATAATCCCATTCACCTGATAATCCCAATACCCTTCATCTTTTATTAACTAGTTCTCCTTCTGGACACACTGTAGAGGTTACCTCTCCTCTCAGCAACTCAGACCACAATCTTGTGCACGTTTCCAATCTCACAGAATGCAACTCCTCTGACCACACAGAACATTGTGTCTTCTGGCACTACAAAGGTACAAAGTGGGATGATCTTCAGAACTACTTCTTTTTCCCATGGCATGACTATTATTTCTGCTTTTCTGATCCAGGCACTGCACTGTGAATGAGTCACAGAAATCTTCCCCAGTGTCATGAAGGCATTCATTCCTCATTCCATCCACTTTCCAAGCCCTGGTTCAACAGATGTATGAGAACATCAAAGAAAAAAACTCAGCTTACTACAGGTGGCTTGCTTCAAGGACCCAACTTCATACTCAGCCTGTGCAGAAGCACAAAATAAATGTAAATCAACTATCAGCAAATCCAACTTCATAAAGGCCAATAGCAGAAAACCTGTCTCTTGTCCAAATGGTAGCCATGCCTTCTGGTTCCTTACAAAAGCCATTGGATCTAACTTCTGCTCATCTCCACTTCTCACTCATCCAGATAGCATCACTGTTACAGCACCCAAAGAAAAAGCCCACCTCCTAGCATAACTCTTTTCCTCCTACTCCTGCATAGACAACAAAGGCAAATCACCTCCTTTCATATCAGAAACTACGCACCAAGTGCCTCCTGTGACCTTTTGGCAGAAAGACATAAGAAGAATATTAGACAATCTGAACACCACAAAAGTTCTCTGGTCCTGATGATATCTCTCCTATTGTACTCAAATGTTGTTCTCTGGAGCAAACACCTGTCCTCTGTTATCTCTGCAATCTTCTGTACTCATCTGGCACCTATCTTATCTCATGAAAACTAACATATATTCAAGTCATTCCAAAAAAAAAAAGAGTGACAAAAGCCTACCATTCAACTACCAACCAATTTCCATCACCTCAGTCCTCTCCAAAATAAGGTGCACGTTATCAATGGTGTCAACTTCTTCACTACCCAGAAGCTCACCAGTTAATCTGTGACCACCAGTGGATTCCACCAATCCAGATCCACTGCTGATATCTTAGCTTACATCACTCAACACTGGACAATTGCCATTCGAAGGTTTGGAGAAACATGTGATTTTGCCCATTTCCAAGGCTTTTGATTGCATCAAGGCCTGCTTTGCAAACTGCCTTCCTTTGGTCTACCTATCATATTCTGTAACTGGATAGCCAGCTTCCTCACTGGTCATTCACTAGGTGTCATGGTGGATGGCACCCTCTCTTTGAGTTTTTCCAGTGCAGGAGTGCTTCAGGACTCTGTCTCTCACCTACCCTCTTTCTCTGATACATAAATAACCTACTCCCAGTCACTATAAATCCTATCCCATAGCTTTGCCAATGATAGCACTCTTCATTCATCCTACTCCTTTGACAAACCATGTAGTTCCCAGACATCCTTTACATCAAGATCATCTGCAACCAGTGCCTTAAACACTGATCTCCATATCATCCTTAAGTGTGGAAAGGATAGTCAGTGACCGTCAATGCTGCCGAACATAGTTCTGCCTTTTCTCTCGCAAAAGGGATCTCAGCTCACCTTCCCTCTTCCTCAGTAATACACACATAGCCAGATAGGATGAACTGTCTCTCCTTGGACTGACATTTACCTCTAACTTCTTTTGGCACAAACACATCACATCAGTACAGTGATACCTCAGCTAATGAGTGACCCTGCTAACGAAGATTTTTTTGTTGTTTTTCGGACTCGGCTAACGAATATGGATTCAGCTAACAAATGTTTTAGTGGATGCGCGCGCACTAACATAAAGCAGCAAACATGAACGGTCGGGCCATTCCAGGAGCTTATCTTTTCCATCTGTATGTGTGACAAAGAAATGAGCTTGCCTGCAAAGGCTGTGCTTCTTCTAGACAATGCTCCAGGGCATCCACCTGACTTGGAAGAAGATTTGCAGAATTTAACTTCATCAAGATAAAATTTCTTCCTGCAAACACCATATCTATTTTGCAACTCATAGACCAACAGGTTATATCAAACTTAAAGAAACTGTATACAAAACACATGTTCTAAAGATGTTTTGATGCAACTTCATTTACCAGTATGACTCTGAGGGAATTCTGGAAGGACCATTATCATATACTTCATGCTATTCAAGTCATTGCCATGACATGGAATGAAGTGTCAGTTAGGACACTTAATGTTGCCTGGAAAAAGTTATGGCCAGACTGCTGCAAGATAAAAAGTGCTGTTTCCAGTGTTCAAGATGCTGATGATGATGCTGCTGGGGAACTTGCTACTGAAAATGCTACATTGTAGATAAGATAGTCTCCTTGGGAAAAGCATTGCATTTGAAGGTAAATGAAGAAGATGTATAAGAATTAGTTGAAGAACACTCAAAAGATATGACAACAGAAGATCTTGAAGAGTTGAAAAAGCAACTGAATCAGGAAAGAGTGCTCATCAGAGGAGGAGAACAGCAATAAAAAGGGAAGAATGCCAACAGGTGACATTAAAAAAATGCTGCACTACTGGGAAGAGTTTCAGTCTTTGGCTGCAAAGTGGCATCCCAACAAAGCTGAAATGAACAGACTTTGTACCTTGGTTGAAGACAAGTGTCTGAATCACTTTAAAAACATTCTGAAAAAAAGAGAAGTTCGATCAACTTTGGACAGATTTTTGACTTCTCCTTTAGCAAAGAGACAGAGGCCAGCTACTGAAGAAGAGGAGACTTACCTTGAATAAACTTTGAAAATTTGGAAGAAGAATAGTAAAAATGTTGTGTACATATTTTCAGTTTAATGAAGTGTATATAATAGTGTAAAGATCGTCAGTTTTTCATTCTACTTTCCATTCTTCTTCATCTAATTGGGTAGCTGTTCATCTCAGCCTTTGATGAGTTTTTACCCTTTTATAGTGTGCTTTTTACTATTTTATAAACCTTATCTTTAAATAGTAGGGAGCATCCAGAACGAATTAAACGATTTTTTATAGAAATCTATGGGAAATCACGTTTCAGCTAACGAATGAGATTCTGGAATGAATTATCTTCATTAGCTGAGATATCACTGTAGTTTCCTCAGTGTCTATCCCAAATCTGCCCATCCTTAGAATACTGTTCACACATTTGGGAACCTAAAAATCTCCTCATAAATTCTTCATGCTGTCCAAAGGAAAGCAATTTGGCTCATGGATGACCGTTCCCTCATGTTTACTTTAACCTCTATCTCACAGATGCAGTGTTTTCGCTCTATCTCTCTCTTCTGTAGGTAACTTCCATGGTCACTTGAAATTGACAAATATCATTCCTTCTTGCTGTTAAAACAATAGCAGCTGTCTGACATTCCTTTGTAGTATAACTGCAAACTCATCAAACCTGCTTCTCCTCTTCCTGATTGATTCCATCTACCTCTTGAACAGTCTTTCCTATGATGTATTTCCCAACAATTTCATAGCTCTTTAAGAAGAATGTCAATGGATTTCTTCTTTCTCGACCCTTATCTGCACCACACATACACACACAGTACTGATTTGATATAGACTCTTGTACATCTCGTGTGTGGAATAAATAATTAGTTTAAAAAAGTTATTCAGAATAATTGCAAGGAAGTTTTGGCTTTAGTTAGTAAACTTGGCCAAAAATTGTAGAAATTAGTGAGACTTAGGATGATATAGTCATAGGGATCTGGATATGAATACCAGCTTCATATCCAGACCCCCATCCTCATTTTCTCTAATTTATGTAACAAAGTATCATGTAGTATCACGTCAGATGCCTTTGCAAAGTCCAGCATTATCATTGTATAGCCATTTTCTTCATCCAACTCCTTTATCACTTTATTATAAAAAGTGAGCAGATTTCTTAGGCAAGACCTACCTTTCACAAAACCATATACTGAGCCTATAGAGCAGTTCTTAACCTATTTCTGCCTAGCACCCATTTCAACTATTTGTATGTCTTGGTGTCCCCTGCTCAGTTTTACACTAGGTTAATGACTCAATAAGATAATTATAATATATTATTAGGCAAACCTAAATTATCATCAACATATTTGAACTGATAGTTAATTAAAAATCAGTGACTTTGTACAAATTAATTTTTACTTAAAAAAAAGATGTAAACTTACTGTATTTAATAAGCCAATCATTAATGGCTACCCTGAGTTTGATGAGATCCTGCTAATTTTTTAATATCAGATTCAATGTTCGAAAAATGAAGTGTCAAGTCTTCTCTTTCACTTATTTGGTCTACTTCGCTGCTTAGCTAACAATTGCAACACTTGCTGAACCCTTTCTTGACCAAGTATGAAGAAGGAAAAGCAATGAGCAGTAATTTTATTTCTTGCCAAAGCTTGAGGATACTTGCATTGCATGTTTGGCCAGAATCTTACATACCCACACTGTTGAAATTGTACTTGAGCTTCAAAATCATTTTTTAAGTCAATAAATTCTTCATACAAATTTGGATGAACAAAAGTGGCATCAGAAAGAAATGGATTTATGACCCAATCAGGTATTTTAAGCTCATCAAAGTCTTTGAATTTGATCATCAAGTCTTCTTTTAGTGTTAGAAGATGGGAACAATAACAATCCAAATCTGTATCTAATATTAAATCATCATCTATTATTTGTAGGCTTGGGAATTGCAGAAAATCTCTTTTGCTTTAATAATATTCATGTGCTTCCTGCAAATTGATGTTAACCTCATTTAATTTGGTGAAAATATCGGAAAGATATGACGTCAACCTTTTCCTTTTTTAGAACATTACACATGTTCTCATCATGTGAATTAAGAAATTCCAAAACAGTATCGTAGAGTTCATTAAAGCATCACAGACAGTTTCCATTTGAGAGCCATCTAACTAATGTGAAGCAAAAGACGCTTAAATTCTTCATTTTCATGGCAAAGTTCTCGAAAAATACAGGTATTCATGACTGGGCTTTTATTTTATTCACTATTTTAATGACATCATCCAGTCTTATGTAGTCTACCGCTAAGATGTTTTGCAGCTGTCCATGAGGAATGCAGTGAATTGTAATGATATTTGGAACTGCTTCTTTTAAATGTGCTATAAATTCATGGTGATGACCATCATAGCTGGTGCTTCATCAATTGCACATGCAATAATATTTGCGAGAGGAATGTTTTTAGTATTAAAAAAAAGTCCTTCAAACCTTAAAATTTGTAGAACCATTTGTGTCAATTTTCAGTTGTTCAGCAAATAGAAACTCTTCAATAATTTCTTCATTAATATTTATAATGCATGTAGGCCATTAACAAAGCTTCATTGTCATGTAATGTCTCATTGAGTTGCAAAGAAAATTCTATGGTTTTTAAATCATCACAAAGTTTTTTTCCAATGTCCTTTGCCATTTCATCAATTCTTGTTGATACTAAACTATTGCTAAGTTCAGTGGAGAGGAATTGATGACGTCATATTACTTTTACCTGGGCCAATCATCATATCTAAAACTTAATTTCTAGCCAGTAAGATGAGAATTTTGCCAATAGTATGTGGCTTTCCACATTTTGCAATTAATTTTGAAAGTTTGTAAGACACAACAAGTCCCTTCTCTTGTTGGTTACTTGGTTTTGCAAACAACCTTTAAGTCAACGATTTTTTTAAATTTAGTCTTTAATTCGTAAAAGTACTCCAAATCCATTTTGCTTTGTTTGGATGTTTTGTTCTTAATTGCTCAATCATTCTTGAAGACTTCATTCCATCGTTTGAGAAAGTTTTTTCACATATTAAGCACATTGGTAACTGCTCATTATTTATAGATGGAATAACTCCATATTTTTAATATTCACTTGAATATTGATGACACTTTCTTTTTTCACTAATTTTAATGTGCTACAGTGCTACATAATATCAAAGAAGTGCAGCACACAATACCACAGGCTAGATGCAAGCTGCAAACCAGGGTTGTCAGATAGGCAATTGGAAAATTAGTAGATAAAGCTTATAAAAGTAGTGGATTCTGCTAAAAAAAATAGCCCAAATTGATTATTTTCAGTGTAGAAAATTCAGACCAAAAAGTAGCCCAATTACTTAATTTTCAATGTAAAAATTCTAAAAAATAAGTAGCGAACAATAAATTTGAACAGTATTGCCAGACATACAGTATTCTGAACAGTGTTGCCAAACATACAATATAAATAGGAATGCTAGATTAAATATGGAATTTTTTGCTTTTATTATATTAGTAGTGTTATAACACTTACTGTCCCCTCTGTTCAGAACCACTGCTATAAAGGATAATTTTTCTGTTCTCATATTCTTGAATTTTGCTTCTTACCAACTTCTCCAATACTTTAACCACTACCACCCAGATGCTGACTGGTCTGTAATTTTTCTGCCTCAGTCATGTAGCTTTTTTATGCAGTAGAACTGTTTTACTTTCTTTCCACCTTCCCCAGAACCAAGATCTAAATTAACAAGTTGGTCAGAGGAGCTGCCAATTCCCGTACACATTTTCGTAATACACAAGCTGATATTCTACTGGCTGTATTTGCATTAAGGTGCTACAATATCATAAGCATCTCTATTCTCACATTGATTAATATCACATCAAATTGCACTGAATGGTACACCCATTCAAAATAATTACTTGGCAATTCAACTGGTTTGTCTTATAAAATTCGCACGATAACACAAGGAAAGGAGTGAATAATATTTATTCAACAGCCGTGTATTTTGACTTGAACTTTACACATCATCAGTGGCAATAGGCAGAAGTAAAGTTAAAACAATGAGAGCTGCATGATGCGATACATAAAACAGTGCAAAGGAATAACTGAGGAAACGTTAATTAATTATATTAATTAATTGAAAATTAATCAAGTGTTATTAGAACAAGACTCCCGTATTTTAGATAGTGAGAGGCAGTCATTCTGATTCAAGTTCAAACAATAGAGTAAGGTTTCACTGCTTTTTTTAAATAAATGTTTGAACTTTTGGCAACACTGAAGTAAATGCATTACAGAAGATCCCAGGATATTGTAGTTGGCATCTGTTCCATGTTGTGCAAGGCCAGATTTCTCAGATTTTCTATTGATGTAAGACTGGTGTTCTTCACTGAACATCTAATTTGTCCAAAGTAAAAAAGGTGATAGTCACATGGAACTTAGTAGATGCCAGGAAGAGCAAGATGGGAATGTTTGTCTTTGGAACCATAGAGACATTGGGGTTCTAGCAAAATAAGTTTTGTCTATGGTCTCTCCATCAAGGCTTACGATTTCATCTAACAGTGAGTTTAATTTTATGAATTGGTTATTGGTGGGGTTGTGATTCAGTGTCATAGTAAAAGAGATATTTTCTGTTTGTTTGCATAGTCCATAACTGTGTAGTGTTATAATGCTTAGCACTACATTTGTCTATGCATTTGAAGTGGCAAAATATTCTGGAAGCTATTCAAAAGCTTTAAAGAGAAAATAGTTGGTTGGAATAGCAGAAGCACATAAGACTATAAAGCCAATGTATTATATCTAAATTATTTGGATTTTTCTGGTTGGTTTGCCTGTTTTGTGGGATAAAAAAAAAAAATCCAAATATCTGAATGTGTTAATTTAATTTGCTAGAAACTTGCAATACATATCCTCTTTTCTAACCCTGCCTTTTTAACTTTCTTAGTCCATCATGGAGTTTTGATTTTTCTATCCTTGAAAACAACTTTACCTTATGCCACCATAGCTAAATCAATGCTTTTTTGAGTCCACCATTGATTTTTCAGGATTTGGTATTTGTTTACAAGCTCTTATTTTTTTCTGGAAAAAGATTTATATATTTAATGGCAAGGCCATCAAATATACAAATTTTCTACTCCTTGTAGGAAAATAAAAGGCATCGGTAGATTTATATTTTTATACGAGGGTGGTCTGAAAAGTTCTCGGCCTTGACCATAGATGGCAACACTATTGGCAAGATTTTTTTTTTTAAAGTTGGTACATCTGTCATAAGCATCCATGTGAAATTGCAAGTCATTCTATCAAGTAGTTTGCTTTATACAGTCTGAAGCAAAGGTGTTGTTTGTATCCATTGAAATGGATAAAATCGAGTATCTTGCGGTTATAAAATTCTTTGTAAAAGAAGGTTTAACACCAAAAGAAATTCATTCGAAGTTCAAAAAAGTGTATGGGCACTCTTCTCTTTTGTTTTCGACAATTAAGAAATGGGCTGCTGAGTTTAAATGTGGCCGTAACAGCCTTGAAGATGATCCACGTGAAGGACATCCAAAAAGTGTAACAACACTAGAAATCATTGATCAAGTGCACGATATGGTATTGGATGATTAGCGAGTCAGAGTGCGTGAAATTGCTGAGACTATAGGCATTTCAAAAGAACGTGTAGGATATATTTTGCATGAAGAATTGCAAATGAAAAAGCTTTGCGCAAGATGGGTGGCATGCTTGCTCACAGCAGATCAAAAACACCCTTGCATGAAAATCTCTGAAAGTGCTTGGAGTATTTTAACAAGAATAAAACTGATTTTGTGCGTTGATTTATTACTATGGATGAGACTTGGATTCACCATTACACACCAGAATCCAAACAGCAGTCAAAACAGTGGACAGAAGCAGGTTGTTCAGTGCCAAAGAAGACAAAGTTGGTTACATCAGCAGGAAAGGTCATGGCATCAGTGTTTTGGGATGCTAAAGCATTTTGTTTATTAATTATCTTTAAAAAAAAAAAAAAAGCGCAAAACAATAACCGGGGAATATTATACCGATCTTTTAACCAGACTAGACGAAAACATTCATGAGAAAAGATCCAGTTTGCAGAAGGAAAAAATCATCTTTCATGAAGACAATGCATCTGCCCACAAAGATGTTTTGGCAATGGGAAAATTAAGGGATCTGCACTATGAATTGTTGGAACATCCACCCTGTTCCCCAGATTTGGCTCCCTCTGACTTCTATCTCTTCCCATGACTAAAACTCTTCCTGACTGGTGAGCATTTTTTTTCGAATCAAGAGGTGGTTGCAGCTGTAGAGGGGCATTTTGCAGATCTTACTGAGAACCACTACATGGATAGGATGATGATGGTGCTGGAGCATTGCTGGAATAAATGTATTAGTTTTAAGGAAGATTATGTTGAAAAATAAAAATAATTTTGAAATTATAAATTCATGTTTTCATTGTTAGGCTGAGAACTTTTCATACTACCCTCGTATATTATATTTGAGTCTACAGTTCACCTCTAAAAGCAGCTCAACTTTGATACTTTTTTAAAACTTTTCTGCATATTTTTCTTTACAGTATAAGATTCAATTTTGTCCTGCTCAAAACTAAATGATCAGTTCCTATTTCAAATCTGCTTTATACTTGTGTTCTGAAGCAGCATGAAAATATTGGTGTCAACAGTAACACAGTCAGTTAGACTTTCATATTTCTTATGCATAAATTCACATGGAAAGAAGATACATTTTTATGTTAGAACATGGTATATTTGCAGTATAATGCATTTGCCAGCAACAAAACAATCTAGTTGTGCATTTTGACACTAATTTCATTTTTCCTTTCTTTCTTTTTGTTAATTTTTTGTTTATCATACCACTAGCACAAAACATGTAGATGCATTTGTTTAGAATGAGTTATCGCTTGTAAAAGTTCAATAGTTAGTTATATGAATCAACTGGACATTAAATCCAGCATTTTTTCAAAGCTGAATGTAGAAACTATAAAAGTTTTGTTTATTAATTTGATGAGAGAGTTGCCGAGCTCGGACCTTACAGAAGACATGATTGCTTGCCCAAGCGTTCATATATTTGGCTTTTATTGGTCCATTTTGATAAGGTTTCACTGGCCTGACAGCTGTTTCAAACTGGTTGATTCTCCTCAGAGACCAGTCAGAAACCTAAGAGATCAAAAACTCTCATTCAGTACTAAGGATCTGGAAGTCTTGGAGGTATATTTTTCGTAAGCGAACTCTCGGTCGGTGCATAAAGTATTTACTAAAATAAAGAGCCAAAATGATTCGGTTATAATTTTGCATTGCCGCACTGAAGCGTTGTGGCTCTTTATTTTAGTAAATACAATAGTTAAATTTTAATAAAGAATAATTCACAATTAATTGAAGAATATGAGTTGCAGCAACTGGTTGTTAATGCCATAAATGATTTTCCAAATTACAGAAATTGGATCTCCATCAGTCACTTTGATAAAATCAACATTCAGGTAATTTTTATTTATTTATTTTTTCTCGTGATTTGCTGTTTCAATGTGGATTTGTGTTTCCTGGTTGCTTTATTAATTATTTGTTTGATGAACTGTCTCTTGATTAATTGTTTCTGTGAATTGTATAACAAAAAATTCACGAGTGCCCTGTCATTTGAAATGTGTATCTCTCTAAAGAGAATATAAGTAGATAGTCCAGATTTGTTTTTGGAAAAGCGAAAGTTGTTGTGAACCATGTTTTTTTAGAGAGGGAGTGTTACTCTGTTAATGACAAAGAGGTTAAAAGCAGAATTAAATTGAAGTATCAGAAAATAGACATGTTGTTTATGCAGATGAATGTAACACAGATTAGTATTTATTATTATTTCACCTTCCACGGAGTCGGCAAACTCACCGTGGGAGGTTCATTCAACTGACACCATATTTATCATATCGAATCTTAAAATCTTTAACACGACTTGCATTAACAACACATTCTGGTAATGCGCTCCATTCACTGACAATTCTCCAAGTAAAAAATCTACTCCTTACATCCCTCTTCACCACTCTTACATAACTTCCAGGGATGGCCTTTGGTTTTTCCCCTCTTTCTCGCTTTCTACTCTTTTTTTATAATCTCATCTGGATTAATCTGATAAAATCCTCTACTCTGTAAAGGATTTTATCAGTAATGTCAGTAAAGCTGTGGGACTGGATGGTATTTCAAGACGAGTTTTGAGAGAATATGCTAGGGAACTGTCAGTGCCTTTGACCTGGGTTTTCAATGAAAGTCTTGCTGCAGGAAAGATGCCCATGGAATGGAAGGAAGATTAAATAGTGCAATTGCATAAGAGTGGTAACAGACTGAAAGTATCTAATTATAGGCCAGTTTGTGTGTTATCAGTAGTTGTTAGATCTTGGAGAAAGTAGTGAGGGGCCGTATACAACATTGGGCAGATGAGGGTAATGTTATCTGTGAGAGTCAACATAGATTTGTGAAGGGGTGCTCTTCTTTGAGCAATATGCTAGCCTTTTATAATAAAGTTACAAGAGCATTAGATGAAGGAAAAGCATATACATTTCTTAGACTTAGCGAAGGCATTTGACAGGGTGCCACATGATGAGCTGATATTTAAGTTGCAGCATATGGATCTGGATGTCAGATTGGTCAACTGGACCAATCTGACCGATAGATATCAGAGAGTTGTGTATGGTGGGACAGTTTCAAGGAGATAGAGGGTTACAAGTGGGGTCCCACAGGGCTCCATACTGGGACTTATATTGTTTAACCTGTATATCAGTGACATTGTCAGTGGATTACAAGGGGATATTCAGTTGTTTGTGGATGATGTGATGCTGGGAAGGATTATTAGTAATAGTACAGATGTGGTAGCCCTGCAAGAGGATTTGAATAAGTTAGATTGATGGGCAAATGAATGTGGGTGTCGGTTTAATGCAGCAAAATGTAAGGTCTTGAGGTTTGGGAAACATTGATGGGATGCTGCATACTCAATAGGAGGAGTTATACTGGAGGAAGTAACGGAGACAAGAGATCTGGGGTTGATGAGTGATAGAAACCTGAAATTTAGGGAACAAATTGCAAAGGTGGTGAAGGTAACACAGAGGATTTCTGTAATAATGAGAAGGACACTGACCTGCAGAGATAAAAGGGTTATCATTCTGTTGTATAAGACTCTGATCAGACCATACTTAGACTATTGTTCTCGGATTTGGTCCCCAGGATTTGAAGGGGATAAATTAACTGTGGAAAGGGTACAAAGGCAGATAACAAAGATGGTTTTAGGACTGTACAATGTTAGTTATGAGGATCAGCTGAGGGATAGAAGTGATATGATTGAGACTTTTAAAAACTGTTGAAAGGTGGAGTGATGACAAGAGGCCATCCCTGGAAGTTACAAAAGGAAACCGTGAGCAAGATGGTGAGGAGTGGTTTCTTTGCATGGAGGGTGGTTGAACCATGGAATGCATTGCCTGATGGAGTGGTGAGAGTGAGAACGGTCAGTGAGTTTAAGGAGTGGTATGATAGGCTTTGTGTTTCTTAGGGGGGGGAGGACCTTCCCTCGATGAGACTTGATAGACTGTGTTTCTTAGGAAGGACCTCCCATGATGAGTCTTTTGACTCCATTGGAGTCCTGGATGATGATAATAATATAAGGCTACTGTATGGGTGGAGCTGTACTTCAGGAAGTGGATGAGATTCTGGATCTTGGGGTGATGGTAGAGAGTGGACTGAAGTTCTGAAGGCATGTCACAAGTGTTGCAAAGACTGCACACCTTATTGCTGCTATGATAAAAAGTGCATTGACATGTAGGGATAAGGAGGTGGCAGTGCTTCTATATAAGGTTATGTACTATGTTTGGTCATTGGTCAGACCACATATGGACTATTGTGCTCAGATTTAGTCGCCTATTTTCATTGTAATGTGGAAACACTAGAGAAAGTCCAAAGATGAATGACAAGTGATATTAGGACCTTAGAGTGTTGATTATTAAGAGTTTGTTGATTATTTGAGGGAATGTGGATTACAGAGAATGATAGATAGGAGGAAAAGAGGATATATGTTAGAGACTTTCAAGTTAGTTAAGGGATTCTATCAGATTAATACAGAAGGAATTATAAAAACAGTGGATGTTATGATGGGAGTTGTATAAAGATGTGAGGAAAAGTGTGAGGAGTAGATTTTTTTATGTGGAGAGTTATTAATGAGTGGAATACATTGCCGTAGTGCATTGTGAATGCAGGTAGTGTAAATAACTTTAAAGCTCATTATAACAGGCATGTTGCTGGTTTAGTTGGCCTCGAACGATGAGTCTGTGACGCTGTGTAGAGGTTATCAAAAGAATAATAATAATATTCATAAAATATTTTGATAATGTACAAATGACAGTAAATAAATTGTCTGTAATAGTACGTAAGCCAAAATTTTTCTCTGGTTTCATTTGTGATAAGGAACGATGTCATTGTAAAAGAATGCCATTGTGAAATATCACTTCTCTGCATTCATGTTGGTGCCTAGATTTCATAGATTTGTTTAGATCTTTATACTTGTTTGTTTGGTGACTGCTAATCAAAGCTTTTATATTCATGATTATGTCAAATACGATATGATTTCTAGTTGTAGTTCTGAAAACATTTCTTTCATTTTTTTAAGTGCTGGGAGATATTTTAGTAGAAGGAATGACAAGTCATTGGATAGTTCCAGATGAAATAGATGATGCCCTGGCAGCTGATTTTGATGGGAGTCTCTCAGATTTGGGAATTCAGATGGGAACATCTTCTTTTAACATGAGGTGAATTTGATATTATACTCTTGAAGAAGTATAAATAATTTATTATTTATTTAATAATATTGTGATATGTTATTAAGATACTGTTGTTCCCTTGGAAACAAACTACACTTTAGTGTTTATATATTTATCACCATTTGTTTCTTATACATACACAAAAATGTTACTTTTAATTTTTGAGAAAATCTTTTTAATAAATGTTATTTTCTGTAAACATTTATATTTATATATTTATATATCATATATAAATATATATATTAGCATCATTTGTGTAAAATCCTGCAGATTTATTGATATTATGTAAAAAAGAAGTTAATATTATTGATATAAAGAAACAGAATTTCTTGATAATAAAATAATATATTAAATGTTCATTTTCAGGCTATCTTAGCAAAGAAAGAGTGCTTTAAACCAGTTAAAAACTATTATTGATGTCATTCTGCAGAGCATCTTTATTGCTTTAGAAGTGACTGATGAGCAACTAGGATAGTTTTTCTTAGTACAAATTTTTTACACAGTCATAAACCATAAATGTGAACTCAGGTTATTGTTGTTGTTATGTATTATATTTTACAGAAATTGTTCCACTTCCTTTTTATCCTTTCATGTGGAGCACAACTGAAAACATGGTGTGCATTTGAAAAAATTTGGCATTATTAGTGTAGAAAATTTTTTATTGGGATGATACCTAATTTGGAGAGTCATAGAAACTAGATCATCGTGGAAGGGACAGTAATGATGTGTGTGACTAAGTTCAGCTAAGGTATTCAGATGTAATAACGATATGAATGTCAGTGATCATAGTTATGAATTTGGTGAAAGAATGGATCTGTATGCTTTGGATTTGGACTTTTTGATGGGAAGGAGGAAGAAAAAGTTACTCAACTGGATAGCAGAGAAAATTCGTGATAAGAATGAAGGAGAATGCATTGTGCTGTTGCAAAACAACTTTCTCAAGCAACGTATGAAAGAAGGAAATTGTGCTTTTGCAAGACAAGAAAAAACGCAGGCAAATACTATGTTCAGTCCATGGTATTGCTGAATGGAAAGGATATCAGCATTTCATGGGAAACCTTGAAAAGATGCTTATAAATGATGCAGTATCTGGATGTGTCCCTATAGTTTGATGAACAAAATTGGGTAGGAACGAAATGGATGTGCAATCTTATTAAGCAGAGATTCATAAGAAGATGATGTGAATGGAATATCATGAGAATAAGGATGAGAGGAGTTATGAAATATATAAAGCACAGACTAGAAAAGTGAAGAGTATTGCATGGAATTCTAAATCAGAGTATGAAAAGAAATTGGCTGTACAGGCTAAACGTAGGCTAAAAGAAATTGATTGCTATTCTGCAAGTAAAAGAAAGAATGAATGTGAAAGATATAATAAGTTTAGTTTAATCCTTTATCCAAGTGTGAGCAAACAAAGTTTGCGTCTGAAAGTATCTTCAGGACTGGGGTAAGGTAGTGCAACACCAGGCAACTCGTTGGAAAGGTGGAGAAAGCTCTTATCACTCCTATCTCAGTATCTCCCATAATGCAAAGCACATCTCCTTACGGATATGTGTAATGCTATGCATTAAGGCAAGGGCCACTACCCATACCGGTTTCGACCTATATTGAGGTCTCGTCAGTGGTAGCCAGGACCAGTAGTGGAGATACGAAGGCAGAAGCATTGAGAGGTCATCCTAACCTATAGGAGTTGCCAAAGGGTGTGCCACCTTATTATTAAATTACTCCGGATTCAGAGAAAGATGTTGAGAGTTTATTTTTCACTTGGTTAGACTATAATAAGTTTAGTTTAATCCTTTATCCAAGTGTGAGCAAACAAATTTGCGCCTGAACGTATCTTCAGGACTGGGGTACGGTAGTGCAACACCAGGCAACTCGTTGGAAAGGTGGAGAAAGCTCTTATCACTCCTATCTCAGTATCTCCCATAATGCAAAGCACATCTCCTTGCAGATATGTGTAATGCTATGCATTAAGGCAAGGGCCACTACCCATACTGGTTTCGACCTATATTGAGGTCTCGTCAGTGGGAGCCAGGCCCAGTAGTGGAGATACAAAGGCAGAAGCACTGAGAGGTCATCCTAACCTATAGGAGTTGCCAAAGGGTGTGCCACCTTATTATTAAATTACTCCGGATTCAGAGAAAGATGTTGAGAGTTTATTTTTCACTTGGTTAGACTATAATAAGTTTAGTTTAATCCTTTATCCAAGTGTGAGCAAACAAATTTGCGCCTGAACGTATCTTCAGGACTGGGGTACGGTAGTGCAACACCAGGCAACTCGTTGGAAAGGTGGAGAAAGCTCTTATCACTCCTATCTCAGTATCTCCCATAATGCAAAGCACATCTCCTTGCAGATATGTGTAATGCTATGCATTAAGGCAAGGGCCACTACCCATACTGGTTTCGACCTATATTGAGGTCTCGTCAGTGGGAGCCAGGCCCAGTAGTGGAGATACAAAGGCAGAAGCACTGAGAGGTCATCCTAACCTATAGGAGTTGCCAAAGGGTGTGCCACCTTATTATTAAATTACTCCAGATACACTGCCTTTGTATCTCCACTACTGGTCCTGGCTCCCACTGACGAGACCTAAATATAGGTCGAAACCGGTATGGGTAGTGGCCCTTGCCTTAATGCATAGCATTACACATATCCACAAGGAGATGTGCTTTGCATTAGGGGAGATACTGAGATAGGAGTGATGAGAGCTTTCTCCACATTTGCAACGAGTTGCCTGGTGTTGCACAACCTTACCCCAGTCCTGAAGATACTTTCAGGCGCAAACTTTGTTTGCTCACACTTGGATAAAGGATTGAACTAAACTTATTATAGTCTAACCAAGTGAAAAATAAACTCTGAATGTGAAAGAATTATGGTACTGAATGCATACAGTAACTGTATATCAGAAGCAGATATGATTGTTCAAATAATTGAGTGTTCACCTTGCTAAGATTTATCATCCTGGTGTATGTAACATGGTAAATAGTGCCACCACTACATTGGATGAAGAGATAGTGGTGCGTGAGAAGGAGGTTCGAGCTGTTGCATAACCTGGATAAGAATTCAGCAATAGGGACAGATGGGATATCAGCATGTATGCTTAGGGAATGTTCGGCCAAACTGACATGCTTGTATAAATTGAGTCTCAGCTCAGGAAAAATCCCACAGGAATGGAAAGAATATATTATTATTATTACGGACAACTCCAAGGAGTCGACAGACTAATCGAGCGAGGCCCTAACATCATGTCGAGAACAACTATTCGTCTTTCACACAGTATCTATCATACCTCGCCTTAAACTCATTCACGGTCATAGCACCCACAACAGACCCTGGCAGCTTATTCCACTCATTTACCACTCTCCAAGTAAAGAACCTAGCTCTAACATCCCTGTTAACCACAATTTTGCCCAGCTTCCATGTATGGCCCCAAGTCCTCCCACCACCAGTCCTATTCTCAAAAATATCTTCTGGATTAATCTTATAGAAACCCTTCAGTAATTTGTCTGTCTCAATCATATCACCCCTTTTCCGCCTATCAACCAATTTTTGCAACTCACAAATCTTCAATCTGTTCTCATAAGGTTCATTCCACAGACCTGCCACCATCTTGGTCACCTGTCTCTGGATTCTCTCCACCTCCTCCCCATCAAGAAGAAACCCTGGTACCCATATCTGGGCACAGTAGTCCAGATGGGGTCTTATCAGAGCTCGATATAGAGGAATAATAACTTGTTGGTCTTTGCTCGTTAAAGTATTTTTCAGTAACCAAGTGATTTGATGAGCTGTTTTAGCCACTTTTGCAATGTGCCCCCTAAACTTCAACTCCCTATCCACCAACACTCCCAAATCCCTGGCTTCATCAATCTCCTGGAGTATGGTTCCACCAGTGTGATATACTGCTGCTAATCTTTTCACTCCAAAATGCATAACCTTACGTAAACTTTGCCACATTAAATTGACATCCATTTTCCCTAGCCCAGTCCTCCAAACTATCTAAATCATCCTGCAAAATTTTGACATCCTGTGCACTCACAATTGCTCTACCCAACTTTGCATCATCAGTAAACAAGTGAACACTTCCTCTCAGATCCTTTCCTGTATTGTTAATAAACAAATTGAAAAGTAGTGGTCCAAGAACAGAACCCTGCGACATACCACTAGTCATAAGCAGTCTTTTGGACTCCACTCCTGAATAAACCACTCTGGTATCTCTCCATCAACCACCCTCCTATCCATCTCACCAACGCTATATCCATCTCCATCTGCTCCGTTTTCTGATTAGAGTTCCATGTGGTATCCTATCAAAGGCTTTGGCAAGGTCCAGTAGAATCATATGAAATCACTGAAAACCCATTACCCTTATCCAGTTCAGTCGTTATTGTGTTATAAAACATGAGCAGATTACTGAGGCATGATCTACCCTTCACATAACCATGTTGTCCCCCATACATTATCCCATTTTCATCTATCCAATCCTGTATTCTTCTCTTGACTAGTTTCTCCAAGACCTTGACAATGGTTCCTGATATGCTAATCGGTCGGTAAGTTACAACAGCAGTCTTGGAACCTCCTTTACGCATTGGAACTATTTTCCCCTCTTTCCACCCGCTCGGGACTAACCCAGACCCGAGACTCAGATTAAACAGAATGGTCAAGGGTACTGACAGTTCTTTAGCCACTTCACGTAATGCACGAGCTGGTATACCATCCAATCCCACAGATGTATTGACATTGAGGTTTTGCAATAGATTACTCACCTCCACTTCCTTCACCACAATTCCCATATAATGTATTAGTTCTTTCATTTCTGCAATGTCACCACCTGGAAGATATACTCTTGCAAAGTGCTCGCTCAGTAATTCAACTATATCAACTGATTCAGTTACCTCCCTACCATCAGCATTCTTTAAAATCATTCTGCCATATACATTTTTCCTTTTACTTGCAACATATCGAAAAAACTGTTTAGGATTGTCTTTAGCCTGCATGGCCAATGTTCTTTTGTAATCCTGTTTTGCTTTTCTTACCACACTCGTTACTCTTCTGGCCTGGGCTTTATACTGTTCATGTGTCTGCCGGTCACCTTTCTCCTTAAATTCCCTTCATAGTTGTTTCTCTTTTTGCAGCTCAAGCTTAATGGTGTTATTCATCCATTTAACTCCTACTTGATTTATTATTCGGACTCTAGATATACAGTCAGCCATTGCTTCATGCAAACACTTCTTAACCGCCTCCCATGCACTGTCAACTTCTAGCCCTTCCAGTTTTACATGCCATGGCACTGTACCAATCACTCTCCTAAGCTTGTCATACTTACCAGCCTGATAATTCCACATGTACCCTGTCTTAATTGTAAATTCCACACCTTTAGCCACCTCCCAAGTCAAGACCCTATGATCGCTCTCACCAATTGGTGGCACGTGGTTATATTCGTTACAGCCAAATTCTCAGATGTAATTACTAGGTCAAGCACTCTCTGACTCCTAGTATTTTCCATTACATGCTGTCGCAGATAGTTATCCCTTAATAACCGCATAAAATCCAATTGCTTCCTCCCATGTGTCCTCTTCTCCTTCCAGTCAATGTTACCATAGTTGAAATCTCCCATAATAATTACCTTCCTTCCACTCATTTCTTCTATTTGCTTATGCATACTATCTCCACAATCTATTTCATCTCCTGGCAGCACCCAACTGTTTATTTTGTTCTGCTAGTTTCAATCTCACACGAAATAGCCTCAAATGTGCTCTTATCTCTATCCTGTGGTTCCACTTCTATTCTCCTTGGCTGTAGCTCATCCACTATCATCAATAACACTCCTCCCCCCCATTTTATTCTCCCTGTCTCTCCTGAACACACCATACCCCTCACATTCATTCCCACTAGCTGTGTCATCTTCTGTCAGCCATGTTTCACTAATGCCAATAACCTGTAGTCTGGAAGTGCCAACCAAGGCCAAAAATTCTTTCTTCTTGTTCCTAATACTTCTGGCATTTGTATACATGAACTGAAGAAGCTGATTTGTCCCATCCCTATTTTGATGCCTTATACTTACTATCCCATTCTGATTTGTGGTCTTTCCTACTCGCTTGGGCATATTACACACATTCACACACTCAACTGTCTCCCTGAAATCTGCATATCTACTTCCCCCCACCTTAATAACTCTAGTTTCCCTGGTTCTGTACATTCACTTCCACCACATTTAACAACACCTTTTCATGTCTCCGCACACCAAATCCATTCAAATGTAATCCATCTATTTTATATAAATCCTTTCGCCCATCGAACTCATTCCACACATCCAGAAATTCCACACCACTCATCAAACATAATTCACGCATAAAGTCTAAAGTCATTAGCAATTATGGCCCTCCTTCTATACTCTTCACTGTCATGCCGTGGCAACAGACTAATCATCCTAACTCTCTCTCACTCTTTTCTATTGCTACCTCAAGCAATTTCTTCACATCCACACTCATAGCCTTTTTGTTTCCTTTCAAATCGTTTGTATCCGCTTCCACTATCAGTTCCTTCACCCGCTGTTTTTGCATTCTAATTGACTCGCTTACATTCTTTACGGTCGCACTGGGTTGGTACGATTTTGTTAAACTCTCAACTAACACACCTCTTACTAGGGAATCTCCATAGTAAGAGGTGTGTTAACACATGCTCTTTCATTTTGTTTACACTCACTATCATACCCTTATTTTTTTCTATCATACTTTTGCTGATTATTGGTCGGTACGCTTGTTAAAGATTTTTGCCAACGTTCCAGTTGCTAGTTTACTCCATGTATCGCTCCGCGTAATAGAGCTATTTCACTCATTGTGTCAGTGTCATCATTTTTATTTTCCAATAATTCATTCAATCGTTCTGTATGCTTAACTTCATTCTCTCTTACAACGCCACTCTCACAGCTATCAGGTACTACCTTGCAAATATCCTCATTCATATCTCTAATATCGCTGTTATCTAGATTCTCACTTTCGACAATGTTATCACTCACATGACCTGAAACACTCTTTAAATCCTCAGGACTATCATATGATAGTCCTATTGCATAAGGGTGTTGCAAAAAAAACAGATTGGTCTAGCAACCTGTCAGTATCTCTGGAATGGTGATGAAGATTTTAGCAAAATTGGTAAGAACTTGCATGCAGATATGGGTTGATAGACAAGCTGTACTTTGCAAGTAGCACTATGGGTTTACTAAAGGTTCCCATCAGTTTCATTCTGGATTCTTGAAGGTTAAAAATTTTATTCTTCTCTTGTAATAACTTTAATGCTTTCCTCTTCTTTCAGGATTTTGTATTCTCAAATTCACTTTTCTTCTCTCCAGATATTTTTTTAAGAGATAAATATGTATCTCCCTGTAAATAATCTTAAACTAAATTGATAGTAAATGAAGAGGACACAGTCACAATGGTTTGCTTTAACTGTTAGCTTCCCCTATGCACAGCAACTCCTGATGGTTGTTTTTTCAAAAACATGTTAATTGTTATTAGAAATCATTTTAATCATCAGGAGCGGCTTGTGCATAGGCACTACGGAACTGCAGCACCCCCAATTTTTCTCGATATATGAATATATTTATTAATTTATTTATATTTGCTTGTAATATTTAATTTTATCATCAACAATCCTATTCAATTCTCTTATTTTGCAAAAAAAAAAAATAATAAAAATCGATCTTGTAGCATTTAGGAGGACGAAGGACGCTGGCAGCACTGTGTTTACCACAGTGTCATGTTGCTACGTGCGCAACATATGTACGTCATAGTGAGATGTGAGCTATTAGCGTAATGGGGTACTGTCCATCGCGCAGTTCCAATGTTGTTTATATGCAGTTTGCGCCTGTAGTAGAGTGTTCGTAGTGCTTATTGTGTTTACTCCATCTCTTTAAATATTTGGACATTACAATTAAAGACATCACATTTGTTATAGTTTTTATTTTAGAACATTATTGTGGTTATGATAATGGATTTTATTTTTAAGTAATTTTGAGTTATACTAAACTGTATAATTTTATCAATAATAAACAATATTTTTTCATGAAACAAAACAAGAAGAATGTATTTTATTTTTAAGTAATTTTGAATTATACCAAACTGTATAATTTTATTGATAATAAACAATATTTTTATATGTTTAATTTTTTAAAATTTTTTTATCATAATTTTGATATTTTATCCAAACACGTATACATTGTACTTACAGTGTGTATGTATATTTAGAAAGTTGCAGCACCCCCACGATTTTAAGCCACGAGCCGCCACTGTCAATCATACTAATAAAAATTCATATCAATGATTTCTATGATATCATAGAGTAGTATATAGTTATATAAAATGTAGGAGAATGAGTATGATTAGTGGAATGTCTTATAACTGGCACTGCTCTGATTAAGTTGTTTATCAAAGTCTCAGCTATGGTGAGGTTCCAAAGGAGTGGAAAGAGGTTAAGATAGTTTCATTACACAAAGGAGGCTCCAAAACAGAAGTAACAAATAACAGCCTATTCAGTATGTCAGGAGTGTTGGTTAAGTTCTAGAAATGTTAGTTAATGATAAAATTCAGAAATGGGTGAATTTCTCTATGATGAGGTTTTTATATGTTTTTTAGTTTTCTTTTTTTAATGTTGCTTCCACTCACAAAATTTCTGTAAACCTATAGTACATTTGTGCTGTGGGTGGAACTATGAATGTTTTTGACACTTAAGCAACCCCCCCCCATAATATGGATGGGGGGGGTTGCTTAAGTGTCAAAGCCAAATAACTGGGAAGAGACCTCTGCATCACCTTTAAGGAATGTAGAGAACTGATTGGGACTTCTGATCTAATGTCCAATTCTCACCTTCACATGATGTGTCCCATTAGTTAGGCATCCACTGGGTACTGAATGAATGAATGAGCATGGATTGGCAATTTGGATTTCACTGACCAAATTGTACTCTCTAGTGACTTAAACCACAAATAATATGATAGTGCATTATGATGAGATTTTATGCTGGCTGGGGCATTGCCCAGTAAAACAAGGCCACTGCTGTTTTCATCAGGGAACAAGCATGAGCAGTGAAAAGTCAGCTACTGGAACAGACTCAAGCTCAACTTGTAGCAAAAGAAGAACAAACCCAACATCAGAAGAACCTGAAGATAGCAACCGTCAGTATAAGAAGTATTAATAGAAAGGAAATCAAACTTGAAGAACTGGAAAAATACCACATGGATATAATTGATATCCAAAGAAGACAAAAACAGGTGAGATCTTATAATTAATATTCAGGCAATATGATCAAGAAAAGGAAGGAGTAGCTACAGCATTAAACACCAAACATGAAGTTAAACTTTTTGATTGGGAGACAGTTTCAAGTAAAGTAATGTGGACACATGTCAAAATGCGAAAAGGAACAATGAAACTTGTACCTAGGGTCCCACAGAAATGTCTAAGGAAGAAGTAGAGAAATTTTTCAAGTCTCTAGAGCAGGCAGCTGACATAAAGAAAGCAGAAAAAAGTGCTACTTGTTGGAGATGTAAACAAAAGAGTAGGAATTGAATCCCACCAAGCATATAGAAATGCTTTGGGAAAATTTGGAGAAAAGGGAAAGGCTAATAATAATGATGTCTGCTAGATTTCTGCTCAGCCTGTGCACTAGTCATTACTAACATTATGTTCCAACATGGTGGTACACAAGATGTACACAAGTTCATGTGGAGAGAACACAAGAAATAAGAAAAGTCTCATTCACTGTGTTATTGTTGATAGTGATAGTTTCATACTGATTCAGGAGACAAGAGTGTACAGAAGATTGAAATTGGAAGTTACCATCACTTAGTTGGATAAAACTGAATATCACATTGAAGAGAACAGTATGTAAAAAAAGTTTTAAAATGAAAGTTTCAAAACAAAATTCCTTTAGCATCTCAAAACACCGATGCCATGACCTTTCCTGCTGATGGAACCAACTTTGTCTTCTTTGGCACTGAATAACCGGCTTCTGTCCACTGTTTTGACTGCTGTTTGGTTTCTGGTGTGTAATGGTGAATCCAAGTCTCATTCATAGTAATAAATCAATGCACAAAATCAGTTTTATTCTTATTAAAACACTCTAAGCACCTTTCAGAGATTTTCATGCGAGTGTGTTTTTGATCGGCAAGTGCGGCACCCATCTTGCACAAAGCTTTTTCATTTGCAATTCTTCATGCAAAATATATCCTACACACTCTTTTGAAATGCCTATAGTCTCAGCAATTTCACGCACTTTGACTCGCCAGTCATCCGATACCACATCGTGCAGTTGATCAATTTCTGGTGGTGTTACACTTTTTGGATGCACTCACGTGGATCATCTTCAAGGCTGATACGGCAACGTTTAAACTCGGCAGCCCGTTTCTTAATTGTTGAAAACGAAGGAGAAGAGTGCCCATAAACTTTTATGAACTTTGAATGAATTTCTTTTGGCGTTAAACCTTCTTTTACAAAGAATTTTATAACTGCACAATACTCAATTTTATCCATTTCAAGGGATACAAAGAACACTTTTGCTTCAGACAGCTGTATAAAACAAACTACTTGATAAAATGACATGCACTTTCAAATGGATGCTTATGACAGGTGTACCAACTTAGGAAAAAAAAATCTTGCTGATAGTGTTTCCATCTATGGTTGAGGCCAAGAACTTTTCGGACCACCCTCGTAAAGTTGAGCAGCTTTCACAGGTAAACTGTAGACTCGATTATAGAAACATTATTGAAGAGGCAATGAAACAAATTTAAAACAAGAACCAAACCTTGGAGCTTCAGTGGCAAAACTCTGAAGAAAACATTGGTTGATTCAGGCTAGGGAAACATGTGAAGTTGCCTGCAAGGATAGGAAAATAACAACGCCTTGGTAGACACAAGAATTTAAAGAAGCAGTCCTAGACAAGAAGAAAGCATTCCAACAGTGCCTAGCAAATAAGTTGGCAGATGACCTAAAAGAATACAGATCAAAATGTAAAAGAGCTAAGCTTTGTGTGAAAGTAGCTAAACAAAGTCTTGGGAAGACTGGTAAAAAAAAAAAATAAATATCAGGGAGGATGGCAAAATATTCTGGAGGCTATTGAAAAAGCTTAGAAATTGAGGAAAGAGTACTGTAAAAGGAATCAAAGATGATAATGGTAACATGAAAACTGAAGATAACTATTGTAAGCATAGGTTTCTGTGGCTTAGCAGTTCAAAAGAAAGATTTCGATATTGCGACCACATGTTTATTAACATAAATAAAGATAAACACAAACCTGACAAGTTTCTTATGTCGTTTGACTTACATCTGCAGGGGTTAAAGGTAATTAAAAGTTTAAACACAAGAAATGAGAAATTACTCAAAATAGTCCATTAGATATTGTTTTGGCAGTCTAACTGTTCATCAAATTAAAAAATCCGAATGCAGAATTGATACATACGTTAATGCATTCTATTTTTGAACAATGCTGGCTGTTGTCACGTTCTGCTGTTCATGTTCACTCTGTCCGAGGTCTGACTTAGGTATATTTTTTTATGAATGCTTACCAAACTTGGTGTAGAATTAGGTCCTGGTTTTTGTTGCATTGAGTTGGGATTCTAAGCATATTTGCAGCTTCCTTAAATTTCCTTGTGAAACAGTTTTTTTCAATATAAGACATGTTTGTTTTATGCCATATGTGTGGGATGCTAGACCTGATTTGTGTTCCCTCTGTTATGTCTCTGTATTTTCGTTTCCTTATTAGAGTATGTAATTAAGTATGATCCAAATTGATCCAGTCTTCTCTATATCCTTCTACATTAATTTTATATCTCTCTCTCCTTAATATATAACCCTGGTTTGGCTCCTAGGGATATTTCCTCTTCAGAAACTGGCAAATTTGGCTTCGTTATGTAGACGATATTTTCATCATATGGCCAGGAACAACAGAGGAACTCACTGCTTTTAAAGACTATTTAATAATCTGCACAACAACATAAAATTCACTTTGGAACAGGAAGAACATAAAAAACTACTTTTCCTTGATATCCTAATAGAAATCAATGAAAAAGAAAACAGATTATCTTTCTCCATTTATAGAAAACCCACCAACACAGGAAGATTTCTTAATGCTGCTTCACACCACCACCCCATTGCAAAAAAATAGGTGTAATAAAAACCTTGAGGGATAGAGCTTACAATATTTCCAGCACAGAAGAAAAGCTGAAGGAAGAATTTCATTATTTAACACAGATCCTCACAAAAAAACGGTTTTGAACCTAAGACAATCAAGAAAATCCTCAACACACCTACTACAAGCATCTCAGAGACTTCAAGAATGTAATTACACTACCATTCATGAAGAATGTTACGGACAAATTGGCCAAATTACTATTCAAGCATAACATTAAAGTAACTTTTCTACTGCTAAAAAAAAAAAATCAAGATTTCTACAGCTCCCAAAACCTCCACATCACCCTTTAAAAAAATCAGGTGTCTATAAAATTTACTGTTCCTGTAGCATCTGTTACGTAGGCCAGACGGTAAGATCAGGTGAAATTTGTATGAACGAACATCAAAAAGACGTGCAAAAATGGAGAGAACACAAATCACGCCTAGCATCCCACACATTTGGCATAAAATGAACATGTCTTATATTATAAAAAACTGTTTCACAAGGAAATTTAAGGAAGCTGCAAATATGCTTAGAATCCCAATGCAGTGCAACAAAAACCAGGGCCTAATTCTACACCAAGTTTGGTCAGCACTCATAAAAAAATATACCTAAGTCAGACCTCGGACAGAGTGAACTTGAACAACAGAACGTGGCAACATCCAGCATTGTTCAGACATAGCATGCATTAACATATGTATCGATTCTGCATTTGGATTTTTTAATTTGATGAACAGTTAGACTGCCATAACGACATCTGATGGACTATTTTGAGTAATTTCTCATTTCTTGTGTAACTAAGGTAAAAGTAAGTAAGTTAAAGGTAACTAAAAGGTAAACTTTTAGTTGCCTTTATCCCCTGAAGATGTAAGTCAAACAACATACGAAACTTGTCGGGTTTGTTTATCTTTATTTATCTTAATAAACATGTGGTCACAATACCGAAATCTTTCGTTTGAAGATAACTATATCCTAGATGCCTAGAGTAATTACTTTGAAAAACTGTTAAATGAAACAAGCAGTGACAGAACCATACCAGAACATTTTCAAGAGGAATGCAATGCAATACATATCAATACTTGACATAGAAAAAGTCATCAAAAACGTGAAATGTGGAAAGGCAGCTGGAGTAGATGATATTTAGCCACTGCAAGACTTTTATACCTCCATATTTAATCATTTCTGGTTGAAGGCATTGCTCCAACCACACGGACTACTGTACTCAGATTTGGTCACCTAGTTTTCTTTGTGATATGAATCACTAGAGAAAGCCCAAAGATGAATGACTAAAGTGATATATAAGGACTCTGGAGTGTTGGATTGTGAAGATCATTTGAGGGAATGTAGAATACAGAGTTTGATGGATAGGAGGAAAACAGGAGATATGACAGAAATTTTCAAGTTAGTTAATGCATTCTAACAGATTAATACAGAAGGAATTATAAAAAGAGTGGATGATAAGCTGGGAAGAATGAGAAGCCACCCCTGGAAGTTGTATAAAGTTGTGATGAAGAATGGTGTGAGGAGTAGATTTTTTATGTAGAGAGTTGTTGGTGAGTGGAATGCATTGTCATAGTGCATTGTGAATGCAGGGAGTGGAAATAACTTCAAAGTTCATTATGATAGACATGTTGCTGGTTGAGTGGGCTTCTTACAGTGAGTCTATTGACTCCATGGAGGTTATCAAAATAATAATAATAATAAAGTTTTTAATTTAATTTTATTTTTTGTTGAATATCTGAATATATATATATAAATAGACTAGGCAATTTGAATGATTGCTCTTAGACACTTGAATTGCAGGTAAACTAATCTTACAATAAATGTTTTCCAAATGTTGAACAATTCCTCGTAATAATACTTGTTAAGAATGGGAGAAAAATTCAGTGAAGAAACCAATTGAGGCTAGAGACTCTAAGTTTTTTATCCATGAAGGATAGTAAATATTTTTTCACCTTATTGTAATGAAAAATCCCAAGCATGATGTAGAAATCTAGACTTACAGCTATTCCGGACTGCCAATAATTGTCATATAGTCTACTCTCAGTATGGCATAATCGTAGCGACCACAGGAATATTTTATTTTAGTGGATAGTTTGCTATAGTGAATTTCTTCTAGTACAGTATTGCACTTAGAGTGCAATACTTTAATTTTTTACTTTAATTTTAGTACTTTAATACTTTAATTCTAGGTGAAAATTTTTCAATAGGTTGTTACAGTGCTCTAGTTCAATCAAAATGTACTTTATATACAATTTGATGTAATAAAGAATGAAGAGCATTTTTGAGAGAGTAGAAAAATTTTGCCAGTTGAAAGTGTGGTTTAAGAATGATGTGTAGACTACAATTAAGTAAAAGATTACCCCTCCCCCCAAGAATATCCAACAATTATGCTGGGATATGGATTTACCTTGATAAACTGATACAGGTGTGCATTATAATCCCATTTTGGAGATTCTAGATGCAAGCTAAAAAAAAAAAGTATGGCACAAATTACTACTAATTTCAACAGTGGCTCTAGTCCTATTTGCACGTTTTATTGACATTCTATTTCTGGATAGGGTAACGGCTTGATTATTAATGTATCTATGAAGGTTCATTCATGCATGTGCAAGTGTGGTTTCTATAAATTGAGAAGTGAATCATAGGGAAAAAATGACTAGTATGTCTAGGAGGAACAGTTGTTTTCTTTTTCTCCAGAAAAAAATGTATTTTAGAGTGTTGGCTATTGAAGTGTGCTAAAGCTTTTCTAATATGTGTGTGGAACCTGAACTGTGAATGCATCAGCATACTTCAGCCAAATGGAAGCTTTGGATTTTAAGTGTTTCACATAAAATCCAGGTGCCTAATTCATTAGTTCAGTTGGTAAAATTCATTGCTTATTTACTACAACAATGTTAGAATACTGTTCTCACATTTGGGATGGTGCACCAAAAACCTCCCAGAGAATGTTATATGTTCCAGAAGAGAACTATTCACCTAATAGATAACTCTTGTTATCCTGACTCCTTCCATCACTTTCCCATAGATGCTGTGGTGTTCTGCATTATGTCCTATTTTATAGACATTTCTTTAGATGCTACTACTCAACTGCCACCACTATTCCCCCCCCCCCACTTCCCTCCAATGATGTACAAACATGGGCAAATGCAAGTCAATATACATCAACAATTTCCTAATATGTACCCTCAAAGGGTGTTCAGGCTGTTATGATAGCACTACATGATTAACTTTACATATTATTAATCTCCTATCAACAGTTTTCCTCCAAATTAGTCTATTACTTGTCACCACTCTAATATTGACATATCTAACATTTCGTTCTTCTAAGGCACTTCTGACTGAATCAATCCACCTAGACCTCGGTCTTCCTCTGAGTCTTTTTCCTGACATCTTGGCAACTGTTTTGCTAATCTTTCCTCTCCCATAGCTCTGCTGATACATTCTTGAATGCAAACAATATCAAGTTCCTTTCTAATGTCTTTGGTTTTAATATGATCCTGCCAGTGATGCCATCTGTTCAGGCTCCTAATTTTTCTAAGAGCTCTCATATCTGTATTCTCAATCTTTGATCAAGTGCTTTATTTCTAACCTAACTTTCCAATCCATAACTTAAAACAGGTTTGAACATTGTCTTGTATACTGCTAGTTAGTGTTTTGGCTAATTTCTCTATTGTTTTCTTATAAATTTATTCAGCTGGCTACCCACCATACCAGCTTTACTTATTCTGCTGTCTATTTCCAGATTTAACTTGCCATCTTCATTAAAAATCATGTCTAAATAGCTGAAATATTTTACTTGTTGTATAGGCTCACCATTCGGAATGCAATTGATGTTTCAGTGCTTGTGCTTCGGCCTATTTTCATAGTGGTTGTCCTTTTATTATTGATTTTCATGCCAAATTTGTTGCAGCTGTTATTCAGTTTAGTTAGAGAATCCTGGAGACTTGCACTGGATATGGTTAAGAGTCCATAATCTGCATAAAGCAGAGGTTGATATCTCCAATTCTAAAATCGGGTTTAATGTCCCTTTCTTTTGATACATATAGATGATGAATAAGAATGGAGATAATGTGCATTCTTGTCTTACACTTGATTTTACATCAAACCGTCTTCCTGTATTTCCTTCAATTCTAACTGCTAACTTACAATTTAAATATAGAATATCTATTGTCCTATGTAATATTCCATTTATCTCATATAACTGTACTGTTTTGAAAAGATTTTTCCTGGGCACCCCCCCCCCTCAATTTTCACAGTTAAAACTTTTCTTTCTTAAAGAAACTGGTGCTGCATTTTCTAGGATGATTCCTAATAAACTATCATTCTTTCTCATTCTCTTTGTCATTACCCTCACAATTCCTACCACTTCATTTAATACATGCATCCACATTTCATGCAACCATCTAGTTTTTCTGATAGTTCACATTGGCACTTTCATCAGCCATTTCTCTGAGTGCTTGATACCAAAACTATTCAAGTGCGGTCCATCTTTCACATACAAAATTATTTCAGCCATCACTCATCCCACATATTTATGTATACACCAATTCTCCTGTGCAATCTGTATACTGACTTATTTGCACTTGCATCTCTCCTAATCAGCTTATTCTTGTCATACCTTGGCTTTTGTGATATTTGATATAGCCTGTCAGAGAATGGCTAATTTAGAATGTCCTGCTTTTGACCTTCTCTGGCTCAAGTTTTCCTTGCTCCATTTAATAGCATTCATTTGTTGCCATTACTGATCTCCTAACACTGATGACCACTCAGATCACTTCACATCCCCTTTCCAACAGACTTGACAATCTACAATCCAGCTTTCCAAGCAGTGACTTCATCTTTCTGGGTAACCTCAACATTCACAATTCCAACTGGCTCCCCTACTTCACCACCACCGATCAAGCAGGATGAGAAGCAGAGCCTTTGCTATAAATAATAACCTAACACAAATCATACACCTACTCACTCAAATTCCTTATAACCCTCTTCACTCTCCAAATATTGTGGATCTCTTTTTGACCGCTTCTCCCTCCAGATACACTGTAGAGGTCACCTCTCCTCTTGGCAACTCAGACCACAATCTGGTACAAGTCTCCTCTTACAGAATACTCCTCCTCCAACCACTTCCAACCCCACATCATCAAAGCAAGAAGCCAATTGGGACGACATCTGGAATTTATACTCCTTTCCTTGGTCTGACTATTTCTTCCACTCACCTAACCCTATCACCTGCTGTGAATGAGTTACAGAAATTATTCCCACTGTTATGTGAAGGCCTTCATCCCCCATTCAACCCACAATCCTCATCAGCTTTCCAAGGGCTGATTCAACTGAAAATGTATCAAAGTAGTCAAAGGAAAAAATTCAGCTTACTACGTGTGGCTAGCATCTAAAATACCAGCTTCATAGTCTGTCCATACCAAAGTGTATGCAACACTTCACCCCTCTCTCTTACCCTAATGGCACCATTATTACTTTACCCAAAAATAAAGCTGACCTCTTGTCATCACCTTGAACTCCTGCATAGATGACTAAGGGAAATCACTTCCTACCATAAATGAATCCAATGCACTGTATACCTGCTTATACTTTTTTGAAAAAAAGAAATAAAAAAAAAATCTTAAAAAACTTGGATTGAAATAGCATTTGTATACCATTAGAATAACATGGATACAAAGCATAAATTAATTGATATATTTCATCCATATTGCTGTTTGAGTAATTACAAGGCTAAACATAAAGAAAATTATTATTATACTGCACTACTCTATGTTTGAATTCACATAATTATTGTGAAGGAATCAAGCATCAAATAACACAACAACAACGTGAACTTACTATAGGCCGAAAATTTCTTACTTATACATAGGGTTTCCTGCAAGATTTGTATTTTAATGAGCGGTGCAATGAAACTGAAATTAGGCAAGCACAAGAATCAAGTCAAACGAGATATTTAATTCTCTCACAAAATTATTCTTACATAAGAAACAAGAACTCTATTAAGATCAGTACAATTAGAATATAATTTATGCATTCTATAAAGTATTTAGATTCTACTCAGCTGGGTGCATCAATTACTGCTAGAACTTATATATAAGGCTTTTACAATTCTCATCCGTTAGGATTTCAACCTAGTTTCACTTTAAACAATATCGATATTCAGCAAAACACTATAAAATTAATTCTTTTTAGTCTCGCAGAATAATCATAAACTTCAATTTTTATCAAACACTTAGCTGGGATTATCAGTATTTATCAGAGGATTAAAATAGTTCTTAAAAGGCTCAGTCTTGAATTTACATATACATTGTGAGATAACACATTCAAACACGAACTAATTCTTCAGTGAAGTTTCTCACATTAGTCTTCACAAGGAAATGTTTTATAATATCACTCATTCAGGCTTGACTAGCTGGCTCCAGCAACACAAAATTTGACCAAATTCTCCAGACACAAGTAACACTATTACACGTTAGTTATAGAATAGATATTCTTACCTGTATGATCATCATAGCTTGCACATTATGGAAAACTCTTACTACACTTCTAGGCACTCGATAATCTTCCACTATAGGCAACACAAAACTTATGGTATTCCTGAGTTCAATAACTTATCTGTTAAGACTGGAAAATGTATTTTCTTGCTCGTAATAACTTATCTTATGATAAATCTCGATCATATTATTATCCTTTCACTCGGGTAAATTCCTTTACAAGATGACAGGAAACTATAAATAAATATGAGTTCGAAGTAAGATTCATTAAAATCGGAACAAGCTTCCAAATCTTTGTTGCGACGTTCGATCTCAGGTTAGGTCACGTCTCACCACCTATTTACATCACTCTATTTTCCTTCTGGTTCCTTCTTCCTCTATATCATAAATCCTCTCTCTTTTTCCTACCCAAACCACTAAATTATCATGTGATCATTGTACAGTTCTCAATGTTAAGGCATGCACTATCGTGAAATAACTTAGTTTTCTGACAGCAGCCAATCAAATCACATTAGCAGAGTCCGTTAGAAATACTTTCACTTTCCGTAACAATAAATAAAATGCATATATTACAGTTCACTTAGGATACGTTTACAAGTTATATTGATAATTTGTACAAGATAAAATAACTAAAAAAAATTTACAGTTATTATTTCAATGAACAAATAACAGTTAGTGTTTAAATTACAATTTATTTAGGAGCAAACTTAGCTCAGGAAATGCAATTCATGTTAAATCATGAATGAAGTATTAATAATTATAAAATTCTTCATTCACAATTTAACACTACTTTTTTTTTTTTTTTTTTGACTACTGAAGTCTTGTTTATTTATCACAATTTTAATTAGAGATTGTTTTAAAATATTCAAACTATTTTATTCAGATTCTTGTTCTTGTCATGTTATTCGTTTCCAGACAAGAAAAGCTTGGAAAATCTTACTGACGTTATACTTTCATTAATGATAAATGCCAAATTCACTAACATATTCGCATTATGGAACTATTTAATTAAACTTGCCTCAGTATTTAAATATTGTGAAATGAAGAAACATTATCATTCCTACTTTTTTAAATGGAAAATTAAGAATTAAGAATTAATAAAAAATTAAGAATCAGAAGTAAATGTTCATTCCCTTTACCAAGAAAAGCATATACTGAAGCTGTCTTAAAGAACAGAAAAATAAAAAATCTGTGGTTGGATCAGTATGCTGATCCAACCACGAAAAGTTCAAAGAATTCCATTTCCACACTTCAAATATAAATCAGTACTCCTAAAGAAATTCAGTACAAGTCTGCAGGATTCCCTAACCAAATTGAATAACTGCTGAAAATAATGAAAATAAGCAGAAACATTGAAAACATCAGTCTGCATTCAATAAGCTTATATGGCTTATACTACATATAGTATAAGCAAAACATTTAAGCTATTTGGATACAATTTTTCGATGGCAAATTAAATATAAAATAGACAACAGAATTAGCAAAGCAGATATGGTAGAAAGTCAATGAATAAATTTATAATTTATATTGAAAAAGAAAGAATTTGTCAAAACATTAAACTAATTGTATAAGACAGTATTCAAATCAATTTTAATTTATGGATCTGAGAAGTGGATTAAAAAAAAACACTTGATTAAAGACTACAAAATGAAACCTCTGAGAAGGATTTGAGGATTGAACAGATTGCATCAGTGGCAAAAATCATGTTACAAATGAGGATATTAGGAAGGAACTTGACATTGTTAGCATTTAGGAGGTGTGAGCAGAGCTAATATTGGGTAGCATGATCACTTAAACATGACTGGAGAAGAAAGGTAAGTAAAACAAGTTTGCAGTAAATGGCAAGAAAAAAGATCTACCATTAGGCCAGGAGTTGGCAAAGTGGTTGATATCGATCCCTGGGGGGTTGATGTGGCTATCCAAGAGGTCAATAAATGTCTAAGGGTCAAAAGGGTGTCAAACACCAATATTATTGATGTTTATTGATCATGCTGAAGATGTCTGAATAAATGCTATATCATAGCATTTATTCAGACTGATGAATAAATGAATCCGAATTTATTCAGACTAATGAATAAATGCTATGATATAGCATTTATTCATTAGAAGAATAATGCTTTATCATAGCATTATAAAGAATAAATGCTTTAGAAGACCTAAATATAAGATCTGGCAATATTGGAGTCCTGACAGATAACAGATTAATTTGGAGAAAAATTAATAGAAAGTTAGTAATAGCATAAACTTTTCATGTAGTACTGTACTATACTATGATCCTGTACACTCCTTGAAGGTACATATACTAGGTACAAGCCATAATTAGAAAAATAACTCGCTACAAATTTGATGCATGTGTATTATTTTTTATTTAACACAGAATTTTTACCCTAGTATCAAGGGTATCTTCAATATGACTTTCAAATTAAACAAGTAGAAGTGAAACTGGAAGACTCAGCAATGAAAATGTATGAGTTTATGCGTACATCATTATTATTAAAGCAGCACGCTCTAAAATACATTAAGGCCCTAACTGTACAAAATTAAACAAGAAACAAAGAATTAATTAAAAAACAACAACAACAACCCAGAAAGCTGTTGTCTATGGAATGTGTGGAGAAGTACTATTTCCCCATAATAAGGATAATTTCAGTCCATTTGTGTTTAGATTTGGATAGTGAAGCAAGGGTTTCACAACTTTCTTTGTAGAAGCATTTCATATGATAATTACTTTTGTGAAGGGCCTTAATTTTCTCCAGAGGATTCAGTGTTTGGTGGAATGTCATGTTCTTCAAGTCCCAACTGTTCTGGCATATGGAATCTAATGTAATCAAGTCATCTGATTCCTGGAACTATACCCAGTTAAATGATAGTCGTATCAGTTTCCCACTGTGACCAGAATGGAGAGATGAGTGTGTGTATACACACACACACACACGTGTGTGTGTGTTGTGTGTGTATCCACACTGAAGAGTTGGAAAGTGACATTAGTGTGTGTGTGCATGTGTGCACACCATGCTTGTTGTCAAAGGAAATAACTAAAACATGTCACAGTGTTGTAGAGAGAATTCCTATGTATATCCTAGTTTTTGGATTTACACCTCTACTGGCTGTAGTGGATAAATCGCGAGACCAAATTGCACTTTTTATCCATATTATTCAATAGGTGTTACAGAATCTTATCCAGATTTAGCTGGACATCTATAGATGTCCTGGCCGGTTGGGTGGTTAAGGGAATTCTCACTGAACAAAAAAATTTATCAGCACATTATTTTGATAACTTATTGAAAAGTGTTTACCTAATGTATAAGGCAAATGCTTTGTAGACTTTATAAGTTAAACTTATTGTTTAATCAGTAATAGTTTTTAATTTGTCTGTGTCATTTTAGTTGAATATGTAAATGATTGATATGTCTCATCTCATCTTTTTTATACTCTCATTTACTTTGCGGTGTCGAGGTGATTGATATGTCATAACTTTTAAATTTTAGTATTCTTGATTTTCACTTACAGCAGAACTGTTCAAAGCATGACTTAATATTGGAATAATTTGTTGATATACTTTGATTTTTATTTAGATAAAAATGTGAAAACAGTGAAAAGAGTCATATCAGTTTCCCAGTGTCACTAGATTGAAGAGATGAGTGTGTGTGTGTTTGCGCACACGCGCACAGACACACAATCTGGTTCATATATATATATATATATATGAACCAGATTGTATATATATATAACATATTATATCAATACAGTTGATAATGTCTTTCTATTGTCCATGAAATTTTATACTTATAAGCAGCCACTGCATTTTGTTAATAAATATAATAATCCATAGTATTTACAGATCCTTAAGGACACAACCTGCCCATATTAGCTTTGATAACAATAATTTCATGATTAAGGTGGTTGGGCTTGTGCATAAATATATATTTTGTGTGTATATTGTATGTAATCTCATGGTCAGATTGTCTGGTTGCAGGATTAAAAACTTGAGACAGCTGACTTATATTCAGTTGAAAAACCCTGATAAAGGTTCTTTGCATCCTAGATAGGATTCAATCCTGGATTTTTCCAACCACTAGGCTTTGCAAAACTGATGAAGCTGCAAAGGCCCTAAGAAATGAATATATTAATGCAGAAATCACATTTTCAGCACTCAACACCATATTACTTTAAATTTCAATTTCAGGTTCTTAGTTGGCAGGGAGAGATGTACTTCATCACCTGGTGTGAGACCACTGCCCTGCTTTTTGGAAGCCTGAAGCAGCTTGAAAAAGTTTCATGTTTGGTCTCTAGAGCAGGTTTTCTAGTCTGTGTAAAAAATACATAAAGAATTAAAAAAATATAAAAAATAAACCTTGTCTCACTCATGTCAAATATACTTTAGGTTTGCAAAAATCCCTTTGTGGGTGGGACACACATACACCACTTAAAAAGGATTTGATGTTAAATCGCTCCACTACCTGGCTCCAATATGAACTAAACTTGGGGAAAAGCAGTACTCCCATTTTTTGAAAATGAAAACTAGACCTATCAGACACTTGTCTCAAATTTTATACTTAGGGATCTTGTGGATTAAATTGCATTTTTGCCCTCATCTATTGAGAGTGTGCATGTAATTAGTTAAAATATTAAGATTAAGTCCTAAAAAGTTTTAACCAGCTAATATGCAAGTATTATGTATATTTGTTCCAACTTATATAAGCAACTACTATGACTCTTTCAGTAGTTTTATTTCTGTTATTTCCTTTTCATACTGTATCACACAACCAGTAGTAGCTATTTGTTAGGAAATTATACCCAAATTTGATGAGTGGGAATATAAAATTGAAGTAATGAATGTAAAACTGTATTGAATATAATATAGTTGTAAAATATTATGTATCTCTGACACATAATTATATTTCACTGTAGCTCAGTCCAAGACTGTGCATAATTCTGCACTAAATGAGCTAGAGTGACTACTGGCAGCCAGACCTATCTTAACAATCTCCTTGCTATAGACACATGAAATTACAAGCTATGCAATCACCAAACGGTCCTTTTCAGGACCACAAGAAAAGAAGAGAAGACAAGAAAAGAAAAGAAAACTAGGTGCTAATTTCCGGATTTGCCACAACATTGAAGGAATCAGCTTTGCTAAAAGTCAATATCTCTCCAAAATCCTTTGAGAAAATGATATAGACATAGCTGTCATTCAAAAGATGCACACATCTAATGAACAACAATTGAAATCTAGAGGAAAAATTGCAGGGTATGATATACTAGGAGCTACACGTCACCAAGCTCATGGCAGTGCAACTTATGTATGCAATAATATAGAGAATGCCCACTTAATATCAGCAAATATTAATCAGAATATACACACTATCATAGCCAAAATTGAAGATCTCACAATGATTAACATCTATAAGCTTCCCCTGGTAGAATGGCCACCTGAAGTAATTCCCATTTTTCCACATCCTATTATTTACATAGGAGATTTTAACAGCCATCACACCATGTGGAATTACAATAATAATGATGAAAATGGTGAAGCATTAACAAACTGGGCTGAGCAAAACAATCTTAGCTTAATATTTTATGCAAAGGACAAAGGAACCTTTAAGGCTACAGCATGGAAGAGGGAATACAACCCAGGCCTCTGCTCTGTTACCCAAAATTTGCAAAATCAACCAATAAACACAACAAGACAAGTCCTTGAAGATTTTCCACACAGCCAATATCGCCCAGTATTGGTAGAAGTAGGAATTCAAACACCAATAATAAAGTCTATTCCACGACCAAGATTGAATTTTAGAAAAGCGAACTGGCAGGATTTTTCACAAGAACTGGATAAAATAGTAAGATGGATACCTCCTGTGAGTGAAATCTACAACAGATTTATTGGAGCAGTCATATCAACAACGAAGAAGTATATTCCAAGGGGTTTCCGAAAGAATACATACCTGGCTGGAATAAAGACTGTGAAGAGCTATACAAAGTTTACTTAGAATCTGGTGACTGTGACTTAGCTGCCGAATTACTCCAGAAGCTTGACAATGAGCACAGAGAAAAATGGATAAAAACTACAGAGGACTTAGACTTTAAAAAATCAAGTAGAAAAGCATGGAGCCTATTAAAGAAGTTAGATGGAAGTAACCCAATCACTCGTAAAGATCCTTTGGTGACTCCAGATCAAATTGCCTGTCGAATAACCTCACTGTCTAGAGCTCCTCGAGATCATCAACACACATGAAAAGGTAAACGAACATTCAAAAACTTACGACAAAGTGCAGATGGCAGTTCCCAATTTTCAAGAGAATTTACCACAGACGAAATAACTGAGGCCTTGAAGGAGGTGAAAACTGGCAAAGCACCAGGCTTTGGTGGTGTTCACCCTGAATTCTTGGTAACTTGGTAAACTGTGGAAAAATGCTCGTCAATGGCTATCAAGATTCTTTTCTCACATTTTAAGGACTGGAAACCTTCCAACAGCCTTTAAGAGAACCAAAATAATAGCCATATTAAAACCCAACAAGCCTCAAAATCAATAGAGAGCTATCGCCCAATTGCGCTCCTCAGTTGCTGTTATAAGCTCCTTGAGAGACCCCTCCTTAACAGAATTGGGCCAAAAATATCTGAAGTTATCCCTGTTGAGCAAGCAGGTTTTAGGACTCAACGTAGTTGTACTGACCAAGTACTAAGCCTTACTGCCCATATCAAAGCAGGCTTCCAGAGATGTTTGAAAACCTCTGTTATGTTTGTTGACCTTACTGCTGCAAATGATGCAGTATGGAAAGAGGGGATGCTATACAAGCTGATACAAGTCATACCATGCCAATCCATCATAAGACATTGGTAACATGCTTTCTGACAGGTTCTTCCATGTGGTACTGGGAAACAAAATGAACAAACTGAGAGAGCTGAACAACGGGTCCCCACAGGGCTCAGTATTAGCACCAATTTTATTCAACTTATATACATCTGATCTACCGACAACTAGGTCAAAAAAATTTGCTGATGACATAGCCCTCACTATCCAACACAAGAGCATTGAAGTAACAGAAGATATTCTCACAAATGACCTTAGAACAATTGGGGTTAGTCTCCATTCATAAATGGAGACTAACACCAAACCTCAATAAGACCGAGGTTAGCTCTTTTTCACCTAAACACCAAATTGGCAAATAGGAAACTTCAGGTCAGCTTTAACAACCAATGCTGCAGCACCAGGATTTCACTAAATATCTGGGTGTTACCCTAGACAGAACACTATCTTTCAAAAGACATCTGGAGAATCTCTCTTTAAAGATCAGAACCCGTAATAACATAACACAAAAATTCTGTGGTTCTACATGGGGGTTTTCTGCTATTACGCTGCGATACTCCATGTTGGCCTTAGTCTACTCTACAGCAGAATATTGTTCACTAGTATGGCTAAACAGTCCTCATATCAAGAAAATCGACACACAAATAAATGCAGCAATGAGGACAATAACAGATTGTGTCAAATCCATCCCCCCTTCTACTGGCTTCCAACTTCGAGCAATATTGCACCACCGAACTTACTCAGACAAAATGCTCTAGTAAAAGAATACAAAAAAATAAACAGCAATCCTCTGTTGCCGATACATGAAGACCTCCCATATATAAACATGAATCGCCTTAAATCCCGAAGGTCTCCACTAATACTGCCTGAAGAACTAGTCAATAGCAATTTCAATGTTAATTTAAAATGGCTAGAAACTTGGAAAGCAAAATCGCCACCAGACTTGAACAAGTATATCCTTCCCAACCAAAATCCGAAAGGGATTGAGCTTCCACGTCACCTATGGAAACGCCTAAATAGGATACGCACAGCACATGGTATATGGTATCTGTGCAGACAGCTTATACAAGTGGGGAAGATCACCTTTCTGACAGGTTCGTCCATGTGGTACTGGGAAACAAAATGAGCAAACAATGTGACTGTGGGGCCATAAATCAAACCATCCACCACATCGTGGAGAACTGCAGCATAAGAGCATACCCTGGTGACCTGAGAGACTTTTTTGAGGCAGATCCTTCAGCTCTTGATTGGCTATCTGAACTAGACCTAAAATTTTAGGCTTTTTTTATCTGATATTTGTATATGTGTATTACTTGTTTCATTTTTATTGTCTGCACAAATATGTATTTATATATTCTGATGTCATGTGTCTTTATTATGCCATATGCTAAATAGATAAATCTGTGATAAAAAGCCAAATGGCTATTTTTCTGGCGAAGTTAATTAAATTAAAGGGATAAAAATCCCTTATTATTTTACAGGCAATATGCGAAACTGAGATCGAAAACTACGATCTAAGAGTTTCATGCCGAAGAACTATTGGCGAATCCAAGTGTAAGTGAATACCTGGTACAACACCAAGGCAACTCGAAGCAAAGGTGGAGAAAGCTCCCTCACTATCCTTGATATTTTCTCATAATGTAAAACACAGCTCCTAGGAGATGTAATACTGCCTTACATTATGAGGCAAGGTCACTACCCAGACCGGTTTCAACCTTTGAAGAGAAGGTATGTAAGTTCTTTTCACTTAAACTTTGATATCATCCAGGTCTACCTACTCACCGATGAGACCTCAAAAAAGGTTGAAACCAGTCTGGGTAGTGACCTCTTCTCATAATGTAAGGCAGTATTACGTCTCCTAGGAGCTGTGTTTTACATTATGAGAAAATATAAAGGATAGTGAGGGAGCTTGCTCCACCTTTGCTTTGAGTTGCCTTGGTGTTCTACTACCAGGTGTTCACTTACGCTTGGATTTGCCGATAGTTCTTCGGCATGAAACTCTTAGATCGTAGTTTTTGATCTCAGAGTTTTGCATACTGGCTGTAAAATAATAAGGGGTTTTTATCCCCTTAATTTAATTGACTTCGCCAGAAAAAATAGCCATTTGGCTTTTTATCTTAGTTATAATATGTGGTCACACCTTTCTGGCATTCGTATAGTGAAGGTATGTAAGTTCTTTTCACTTAAACTTTGATATTATCCAGGTCTACCTACTCACTGATGAGATCTCAAAAAAGGTTGAAACTGGTCTGGGTAGTGACCTCTCCTCATAATGTAAGGCAGTATTACATCTCCTAGGAGCTGTGTTTTACATTATGAGAAAATATAAAGGATAGTGAGGGAGCTTGCTCCACCTTTGCTTCAAGTTGCCTTGGTGTTGTACTACCAGGTGTTCACTTATGCTTGGATTCGCCGATAGTTCTTCGGCATGAAACTCTTGATCGTAGTTTCAGATCTCATAGTTTCGCATACTGGTACATAAAATAATAAGGGATTTTTATCCCCTTAATTTAAATAAATCTTCACTAAAACTTCTTATATGTATGAAAACTTTTTAACATACTTTTTTCTTTGTGCTTTGCAGTGAGGCCTTGATGGCTCTGCCAAATTTGAAATATGAAAGTCGAATAAATGGGTATGTAGTTTGATAATTTGCTCTTAACTTGCTTCAGTAGATATCTTCAGTAGTACCTTCTGTTTTACTTTGCAGCAGTAGATCTGCTGGATTTCAAACCAGTGTCTTCAGAATACAAGCATGTCATAATACATAGGTAATAATAATAACAGTTAGTTTTGGAAACAATCAAATTGTAATAGAAAATAACTAAAGTCTTAACTTCATGAACCTTAATATTGGATAAGGAGTTTACGCTTGTTAGATTGTCTTAAATGAATAACTCCCAAATTTTAAGTAAATTAATGCTCCTATGTGTGCTGTGAAATGACAGTTGACATTCTGTGTAGCACAGTAGTTTTCTTCAATCTAATTCTGTGTGTAAGGATGTCCAAAGCATAGTCTGCCAGTCCTGACTTACCAGGTTACAAGCACGGGGCACTTCATACATTCGTGGGTATGATAGAGGATTGAGTGTTCTTTGGCGAGTGGATGAGAATTGTTAGCATAGCCTATCCTGTGTTGTATCTCCAAAGCTTAAGGAAAAAAAAAAAAACAATGAATTTGAAAAATTAGAAAGCCATCATGTGAAAAATTTGAAATTCTCCAACAGTGTACATTGCCTGATACCAACTTTTTCTAGATTGTATAGCTATAAATTTATCATCACGTCTCTTACAGAAGATACTGCCAATGCTCTTGGTGAAGTTCATAACTTTGCTATTACACCTAGATAAGTACTCATATTAGAAATTTTGATAAATATCAAACATGTAATCTACACTGTACTGCCTACAATAGCATCAACATTCACTTAAATGTAGTGAACATTTTGACCAAATTCAATCTGACTGGAAACAGTATACTCCATAAAATAAGTACTGTTTGGCTCTACTGTAGCAAACACCATTATCACAAATTCATTCACTGTAACAAACTCACAGTCCAAACCAGATCTGTATAGGTACATGATATTCTAAGGAAAGTTCCCACTAGCAAACTATCCACTATAACAAATCATTTCTGTTGTACTTGTGATTTTGCTATAGCAGGAGTCAACTATAACTATCTAAAAAATATATATACAACTATCATTATAACTAACATTGATAAGTGATACTCACATCATTATGAATCAAACATAATACAACAATAACAACAAAAAAAGAAAATAAAGCAGAATCCTCTAAGTCAGGGGTCTTCAACCTTTCAGACAGTGTGGGCCGCATTAAAAATTTCAATGAAGCTCGCAGGCCACTAAGCTATACTGTGGTATTTAGAATTGTAAGATGCTTTCCAGATTCACAAGGAACACTGTGCATTTGATACTTTACATGAAATCCTATAAAAATAAACAAACTCAGTTTTAAGAGCATAGGTAGGATAAGTTAAACGGAGATGGTAAATCTCGTTTTATTTTATAGCCAGGTATGAAATTCGGATTGAAATCCATAGAGTTTCATGCCGAAAAAACTGTCAGTGAGCCCAAGTGTAAGTAATCACTTGGGTAGTACAACACCTTTTGGCTCGTTATCGTAGCATAGGTAGAGTTGGGTTCATGATAAGTAAATAATCAAAAAAAGATAATTTAGTGAAGAAAACATTTTTTACAATGACAATGGGCAACTTGACAATGTTTTTCCTTGACCAGCTTGTCAATCTTGGCATCAATGTTGGAAGTCGCTATGCGCAGAGTATTCTCAAGATGTTGGTCCGTAATCTGAGTTCTTGTCTTGGACTTCACATGCTTCATTCGGAGAAGAACTGCTCACATAAGTATGTGCTTCCTAACAAAGCACACATCCTCAAGGCATGCTGGTGAAGATTAGGGAATATGTCCTCAGAAATGTAGTCTTTGTGAAATGTAAGCAAGGGCACATTGAATAATTTTTTTCTCAAAGAAGAGTTGTTTTGGAGTTCAAACATTTCATTTGTACTGAGTCTGGCATTTCGGCAGCATTGACACTGAATGGCATTGAAAGTAAATATAAAGAAGACTGTTGGTTACGAAAATCACTAAATCTCTCTTCAAACTCATTTCACAACACGGCTAATTTTGTAGCATATGCTCCTTAAGTCAAAGACTCTTTAAAGAACCTTTCCTCTGCTCAACCAATGCACTTCACTATAATAAACTACATCGGTGTGATCTGCTTCGCACTCTTGGGTCAAAAAAATCTTGGAATTGACGATGATTCAATCCTCTTGTCCTAATAATGTTGACTACAGTCACAATAACTTTCATGACATTCTCACATGCAATAGTTTTCACGATTCTCATGGTGGATTATAATGGACGAAATCTTTTCCTTCTAGTTCCGGTTCTTTCCATAGCAATGCAACAAACCCTTTGTTCTTTCCCACCATAGCAGGTGCATCATCAGTTACCACACCCTTGAGGTTGGTTAAGCTGAGGTCGAAATGCTGGAGCATTTTCTTGGCGGCTTCAAGAATATCAGTGCCTTTCGTTGTTCCTTTCATAGGTATGAATGCTAGCAGTTTTTCTGTCACATTTAATTGTTGATCAATGCCACAGACAAAGATAGCCAGTTTTGCTGTATCCCTCTCATCTAAGCAAGTGAATATGACATAAATTCGGACGACCATTTTTTTTTAAAGTTCTTTCAATGTCATTGGCAAGTTCTTCGACATGTCGTGCTACAGTTACCCTAGACAAACTCTGTTTTTTAAACACTTCCGTATTATTTGGGCACAGAATATCTCCAGCAGCGATGAGACAATCTTTCACAAACTCTTGATCCAAGAAGGCTTTTGATTTTTTAGCAATTTTTTCAGATATTACATAACTTACTTTGATGCATGCTTTGCTCTCTTTCCACTGCCTTTTAAACGTACCCTGCTGTTATTTTAAATCAATTTGCAGATGGTTCACTTTGTCCACACGAAGCCGCCCTTGAAGGTGATCGAAATTGGATGCATGCTTTGTCTCAGTGTCGTTTTATATTGTATTCTTTTGATACTGACACTGACTCATGACAAATTAAACACACTGGCTTATTGTCGATCGGCACAAAAAAAAGTACAAATTGGTCCACTTTCCATTAAAAAAACTCGCAAGAATCACTTGATTTACGCTTTTTACTTGTAGACGCTATAGTGATGGAAGGTGAACCCAAAAAATGATCCACAATGGCTGTGTAAAAGTTATTATCAACCGAATATGTCTCACACTAATGAAAGAAGTCTGGCAATATAAAACCACAATAGGCTATGGCTTACATGACGAACCTGCTACACGAATATCACATTGTTCACGACTGACTGACTGACCGTGGATGAGATCCTCTTGTATTTATGAAAATAAAGTATTGAGAACCTTTGAGATGTATCTGGAAGGCACTAGACAGAGCACTTGAATGAACTACTGCTTCAGCCATCTACCTGCAACGTTAGTTCTAGTACTTAACTACCACTTGGCACTGGTAGATGGCTGAAGAAGCATGTCTATTTAATATTTATTTTTATAGGATTTTATCTAAAGTATCAAATGCACAGCATTCCTTGTGAATCTGGAAAGCATCTTAGAATTCTAAATACCTCAGTATAGCTTAGTGGACCGCAGGCTTCATTGAAATTATTTTTTATTTAATCGCGTTTTAATGTTAAGTAGTTATTTTTTCAAACTGGCCAGCTGGCCATGGCAAAGAGCTCTGCGGACCATGCGTTGCAGACTCCTGCTTTAAGTGATAATTATTCTTACTAGATTACGGATCACGATCCCGCAAGTGTCCAAGAGAAAAGTTTTTCATTTATTTAAAAGTTATCCCTTGACCCAACAGAATAATTGACAAGTCAAAACTCTTTCATATTAAACTCTCCAGAGTTATGGAGTCTCAAGAAGTCACAAAATCTAATACCCCCCCCCCTCCTATCTTCTACAACCTATTATTTATAGATGAGCAGTCTCACTTACAGACATACTGGTTAATTAGCAAAGTTGCATCCTTTTTTCTTAACTCTCCCTCCTTTGTTAAAAATTAAAAAAAAAAAAATTCTGCTCATTTTAAAACTAAAAAACCATGTACTTAAAAATTCAGACATTATGATTAATTTTGATATTTCTTCTCTATTTATTAATAATATTAATATAGGGAAAGGTCTTGGCACAAGACCTTTCCCTATAGAGCTTATACAGCTTCAAGAGGTCATCCCTTGAAGGATGATGGGAGGAGTAGTTTTTTGCATGGAGAGTGGTAGGTGATTGGGATGCATTGCCTTCCTGGAAGTGTGGTGAGTGCAAAGATAGGAAATGCATTTAAGGCATGGTATGATGAGCTGTATGGGTGACAGTTGACCTCCCATAGTCTTTAGACTCCATGGAGGTTCTGTGATAATATTTTGTGATATTCATTTTTACTGCATTTACTTCACAATAGAAAAATAATCAAATAACTATTTGCTCTTTCTTGGTGCATTAGTCACGCATCTTTTAAATGGTTCATTATATTTTTCTGTTTATAGAAAGCCAGCATGCACTGGAAGATACATAAACAATCACACCGTCATCCATCCAGCAGTTCCAACATGCCCTAAAAACACTCATGTAGCCAGGACTGTTCATTCTAATTACAGCTCTGGCCACAGAACTCAGCTATGTTTTGCCACACCTTTTTAACTGATAGCTACAATTCTTATAAAATAAACAAAATATTAAATTTTTTTCTCTCATCTCTTTCCCCCCCCCCTCCAACATGCAAGACCATAGCACAACTGTTTCTATTCAGTATCTGGAGTACATCTGAAAAGATAGCTACAAGTACTAAATAAATATAATCTCTATGCCATGTTCCAGCCACACTTCAAACTAGCGAAACTCATCTACTCATCAAAGGACAAACTGAATCCTCTGTCAAATCTAGAAGTGTATGGGACTGGTCTGCTGATACATAAAAATCTGTTAACATCTACCTCAGAGAACACAAGATATACATTTGCTACCATCATTATTGGCAAGTCAAAACTGTCAGACCATGCCTTGGACACCATTTCATTCAGAATTAAATGGAATAAACTTACGTTGTTATATAGAAGTCATTACAGTTAGACCATTTTTGGAGTCTGCAATAGCAATGTAACACTTCCATAACTTAAGTATAGCTGTATTAATTTACCTAAAATCTGGGAGACAGCCAAGATGAACTCCAGTCTGACAAGCATGAGCTCTTTTTTAAATCCAACATCAGTAAGCACAAAGATATGACTGTAGCTTCTTTTGTTCATTAAAGGGAATTGTTTCGAACACTAAATGTTATTGCCTTGTATATTTGTGACAGTTTATGTGTTCTCTGAAGATGTAGTTTGAAATCTAGTAAACTACCAGCCACTTAATAAATATATTACCGTATATTCCGCCATATAAGTTGACTTTTCAGCACTGAAAAAAAGTACTAGATTTTTTAGGTCGACTTATATGGCGGGTCAAAAATTGATTGCTTTCCAAGAAAAAACTAGTACGTATCATACTCTGTTAAATTTATTAGAAATATACAAAAAGAGTAAATAAGTAAAAATAATTCAACTTATATCAAATTTATATACAGAAAAAATTATTTATATGTTATATAATTATTTATTTACAAAAGAAAATAGGTAGGTAACTACATAATTAAAATTTAATTTTCACTGTCTGAATGTATGAAAAGTTCATTATACTCTGGTTCTGTAATTTCTTCCGGTATATCGTCATATAAATTGTATTAGTTTTCTTCATCAGATTTAGCATCAATGTCGTCATCATTGTAAACAAAATCATCTTCCGAGTCATCTAATTTGTTAGATATAGCACATTTTTTAAAAGATTTTATTACTGTATCTGGTTTTATTTCATCCCATGCTTTCGCTACCCATTCACACATAGTTACCAAAGACGCATGTCACATTTGTCCTCCTTTTGTGTAACTTTTCTCTCTCCTTCTTGCATCCACGCATTCCACTGTTTTCATAAACTGTTTTTAAATGGCTTGTTTATACAAACATCCAACAGTTGCACTAGTGAAGTTAACCCACTTGGAATCGCTGCCATATTGGTATTATTCTCTCTTAATAAAGATTTTGTGCTCTCCGTTAAATGGGATTTGAACATGTCCCACACTAAAAGACTGGATTTTTTAATGCACCTTGTCGTGTATTTCAAATATTTTTTTATCCACAGCTTACCTCCTGCTTCATCCATCCAACCATTCTCATGAACATGGACAAAAACGTTTCTTGGAATTTTGATCTTTGGCATTGTTTTTCTTTTAAAAATTATCATAGGTTTTAATTTAGTACCATCAGCCATACAAGCAAGTACAACTGTGAAATGGCTTTTTTCATGTCCAGTTGTTTTTAAAGAAATAGTTTTACTTCCTTTCAGTTCTACTGTTCTATTCCCAATCATGCCAAACATAACTGGAGTTTCATCCATATTTCCGATTTGAGACAATAAATAATTTTTTTGCTTTCTTTTAGCAATTATAAATCTTTGAAAACTTAATAACTTATCATCCAAATCCTTTGCCAGCTTCTGTGTAATTTTCGTTTTTAGTCGAAGCACTAAATTTTTCCTTTCCATAAACCGGCTACACCAACTCACTGTCGCTTTGAAGTTTTCGCTGTCCTTTTTATTTGCTTTGTCCCACTTCAAAGCAAATAAACAAATATTATTTCTTGTTATAATGAGTCCATTTTGGCGATTTTCTCGAACCCAATCCCGCAACATTATTTTCCAGAATAGGGTCACTTACAAATTCCTTTCTGTAATGCATACTTATTTTTTGGCATTTTCATTATTATAGTTTCATTTTTTATCCAATCGCGAAATAGCTTTTCGTTTACTCTGAACTGACGTGCAGCAACACAGTATTTTTTTTTTTGCAAATTTAATCACTTTGCACTTAAAACTCGCATCATATTTCATTCTTTTAAAAGGAGCCATTGCACTTCAGTTCACTATTGGTCAACTAGTTCAATACGAAAAAGAAATTTTTCGAGTCGACTTATACGACGAATATACTATAAAAACTCAAACTCAAAAAAATTCCAATATTGACTTATACGCCAGGTCGACTTGTATGCCAGAATATACGGTATTTATTTTGTTCTTGGTGTTGTTCAGTATCATCAGACTTAAGATGAATAAGTTTTAGAGTAATATGCAGCTAAAAATAGGCCTAAACTTTTGAAGAACTATTCAATAATGAACACATCAAGACATTTTTTAATTTTTTTTTTATAGTATAACAAAATTAAAATCCAAAACATCAGTATTAAAAAAAAAAAAACTATAACAAGATCTGCTTTATTTCATATGCATCATTTATATATAAAACATTGCTATAATCTGTTATGTGCCTAAAAATTAATCAATAATAATGAAAATGAAATTTACAATTAAGACAATGAAAAAATGAAAGAAAGAAGATGAGAAAACAAATGATGAAATGTTGCCAAAGATGAATAAAAAAAAAAAAAAATAGTAGTGCTGATGCCTGAACCATATCATCACGTTAGGGAACAAGACGTGACCAAGGAGTCATGTTATGTTACAGTGAACTCTCATTGTAGCAAGCTCAAAGAGATCACAGTTTGTTATAGTGGATAGTTATTTTGATAGTGAATTTCCTTGAAAGTATTATTATGCCATAGCCTCCATAGTTCCTTTGGTATCCCAACAACAATGTTCTTTGCAAAGACAGGTTTGAATCCTGTCTAGGATGTTGTGAACCAGGTTCTTCACATCCTGGGCTGGAATTAATTAGAGCATTAATCAGATTTCAATGAAGATAAGTTACTTAATCATGACTGGCCATCGAACCTAACATATAAGGAAATTGAGATTAGTACTTTGCCACCTCTTTTTCTCCAAATCTTGCATCTTGGCAGTCACACTGTTTCATTCTGTTGTCTTGCTCACTTTCATTCTGTCATTAGCACTTTGATTTTTCATTCTTGCATTTATGCTTGCTTATGTCCTTTGATTATCAAGTCTTATGTTTTGGTCTTCATTGGCAGTTCTAACTGCATCCACCTAGATCTTGATCTTCCTACAGGTCTTTCTTACTATTCTAGCATCAAACATTTCTTTTGCTAATCTTTTTCCACTACCCTTCTGTTTAAGTGACAATATCATCTTAGATTAGCTCTGTTCATAAGTTCTTGAATGTTAACAATGTCAAATTCCTTCCTAATATCATAATTTTTAATATGATTTCTTCAATTGATGCCATCTGGTTGCTCCTTTAATTTTTTTCAGAACTCTCATATCTGAGATCTCTAATGTTTCATCAGCTGTTTTATTTTTAAACCAGTTCTTAGATTCATCATTTAAAATTGGTTTGATCACTGTCTTATATATAGCTAGTCTAGCATTTTGACTGATTTTGCTGTTATTCCATATAAATTTATTCAGTTGACTCCTATTATACTAGCATTGTTAATTCTGCTATTTTCATATTTAATTCATCTTAAATAAAAATTTGGCCTAAATAACTGCAATATTTACTTGTCTTTTTCTTTTTATTGTTGCTTTTCAGTTTAATTAAGGAATCATGCAGACTTGTGTTGGATTTATTTATGAATGCAATAGCATCTGCATTAAATAATAATAAGCTGAGATGAACATCTCCAATTTTGATAATGTTCATCAGGTTTAATCCATTTTCCTTCATAATGTAATCCATTGGATTAACAGTGGAAGTAATGTGCATCTCCGTCTTGCACCTGACTTTACATTGAACTGCTTTGTATATGCCCCTCAGTCCTGCCTGCTGACTTATAGGTTACAGACTATTGCTCTGTTTAATTATAGCTTTTGGATAACTTTTCTTTTGGTATCTTGTGCTTCTAGATCTGCAAAACTTAAAATACAGATCCTTGTTATGTTCTTATCATTTCTTGCCTGTTTGTCTTAATTGAAAATCTGATCCAGATAGTCCTGTCAGGTCTAAACTCAGCTTGTTTTTAAAGTTTTTTCTGCACGATTTTTTTGAGTTTTTTGATTTAGGCATGTTTGAGTTGTGCTTGTATCAATCTTACCTGGAACATTCAATAACAGAATTCTTTTTTTTTATAAATTTACACATTTAGTTTTATGTACCTTTTTACACATGGGTATTGTGAGAGCTCTACTCCAATCATCTGGAATTTGACTGTCTGAGCTAGATGTTTGCACTATGCCGCACAGCCACTGTATATGTTTATTGCTTCATATTTTGAGCATTTCTGGTCAAATATTGTCTGCTCCAGCCGCCTTTCCACATTGCAAGTTTCTGATGGCTTTTACTACTTCAAGTATTCATATGTACTCCAGATAATATTTTCTGCTGCTGTTCTATCACTACTTGTGATAGAACAGTATCATTTTTAATCTTTTTTCAGTAGCCTCCATGACATATTGTCAACATCTTGATAATTTGGTGCTGTATTCTTGCCACTGTTCCATGACATTTGTTTATTTTTATACAGATATTTCTCTGTATTCTCTGAGGGCATCTGCTAGGTACTCTCAATATGGTTTCTTCATTTTCAGAACTGCCTCTTTTTACTTCTTGGGCCCACTAGGTAGTTCTGATTTTTTTGTCTTTGCATACAACTTCACCACACATCTCCCTTTTGAATCAGTAGATGTTTTCCTCAGAGTTTGGTTTCTTGCTTTCAAACTCTCATCTTATCTGGAATAATATTGGTATATTTGAGTCAGCACCTTTTCTTTGAAAGCTGCTGAACTTTGATAATGTTTTAGAATTCTTATATATTTTTTTTTCACTATGATATTAATTTTTATCCTACTGAAAGCTAAATGATGATCATTTATTTCCATTCTCCTATATACTTGTTTCACTGATAACATAGTATGATTCTTCTTATTTCTTGCTTTTCTTCATGTGAATTTGTGCACATCTTTATCAATTACAGCAAATGTAATTAGCTGTTATTATTCAAATTTAATACTTATACTCAGTGTAAATTTATATCAAAATAATAGAAATTTAAGGAACCTTTATTTGCATTTACTATCTGGACTGAAATTTACTTATACCAAATCTGTGATTAATTTGTTTATGAAAAGAGGAAACAGAGTGTAGCGTGGTCTTTTCCTTGAAAAACTGTAATAGAAATCTGTAACAAGGCCCTCATATGTATATTTATTTACAAACTATTCAGTTACAGTAAGTGCAATAGCTATTATTATGATTCAAAATGTATGGTATGCAGAGAGTCTTGATATGGAGGGTTGGAACATTCAATTGCCTTTTTCATATCTGGAATAAAAGAAGATTTTGAAAAAAAGTTTGTTAATTTGAGATTTCTGCATGGTTAATTTGAGATGTCTGAAAGATATCAATCATGAAAAACAATTGAGGAAGACCTTTTATTTCACTACTCCATTCATTGGCAGATTTGTTCTGCAAATTTATGATTTGAATGTGTGTGTTATTTTGGTGAAATGTAAGCACTTTTTTTTGTTTAATGTTTCTTCAATCAAATGTGACTGAGCTTATTTCTGTTTTTGCTTTGGAACTTTGGATGATGCAAAGGAGAACTAAATATCGGTTGTTTATATAATGTACTTCAGGTAGAAGATATTTTTCCTCTGAGTGTGCTCCCTTATACTGAAGTTGACTCAACCTATCCTGTTTTTTATTTCACTTCTGAAACACCATAAGGTGCAATAAACTCAAATAGATATAGTGCTATTGCAGACCAAATAAAAAAAAAACAACTTCTTTTAAAAATACTGAGAAAATTAAAACAAAAAACAAATAAACCCAAAGCTTTATCAAAAAAAAACCTCTTTCACATTAGCTTTATCAGTATTCACAGGATAAACATTATTATTCCTTACCTCCTAGAGTCATAAGACTCATCATGGGAAGTCAACGCTAGACAATATGAAGTCTGTCATACCACTTCTTAAACTCATCCATCATTTGCACTTTTACTACCCTCTCAGGCAATGCATTCTATGCTCCTACCACTTGTTCGAAAAAACTACTTCTTACACTCTTATTACTTCCTTTTGCAACTTCAATGGCCATTGTCCTTGTTCCTTTCCCCTTGTTCTACCATATGAAAAAGTTCCCTCAGTGTCAGTCCAATAATAACTTTTCAACAGCTAAATGTCTGTTACTCCCCCCCCCCCCCCCTTCATCTTCTATCCACTAAATTTTGACTTTGTAGTTTGCATGCCTTCAGTCTATCCTCGTAACCAACAGTGTAGAGTCCTTATATCATTTTTGTTATCTATCTCTGCACCCTCTCCAAGGTTATTTCATCCTCTTCAAATCCAGTGACTAGATCCGAGCACAGAAATTTGGATATGGTTTGATTAAATCTTTATATAGTGAGACCACCACCCTTTTATCATCCGTAGTCAGTTTCCTCCTCAATATTGCAGGAATTCTTTGAGTTGTCTTCACAACCTCCTTTGTAACATGTCCTCTGAACTTCAAATTTCTGTCTATAATCACCCAAGATACCTTGCTTTCTCCACTTCTTCCAGTACAGCTTCACCAAGTGAATATGAAGTATCCCATCTGTTGATTCCAAATTTCAAACCTTGTATTTAGTTGAATTAAACTCATATTCCTGTTCATTCATTCATTCATCCTTTTCAAGCTAATTCGAATCCCCTTGAAGAGCAAAACATCATACAACATCATATCTGCATACAACTGAATGTCTCCCCATAGTCCAGCTACAATATTATTAACATGAAGATTGAACAGTGATGGTCCCAGTACTGAACCCTGTGGCAAAACTCCAATTTTACCCTTCTTATTCCCTGATACTGCCCCCCCCCCACCAGATACCAATCCACTAACCCTAAAACTCATACATTACAACTTAAATACCAATTTGTCATATGGCAACTAAAATTCCTTTGCAAAATCCAAAAAAAAATGACAGTGTATGCCTCTTCATCTTACTCTATTGTAAAAGACAACCAGATTAAACATGATGTATAGGAATGTAAGACATGATAATTAATAAATAACATAAAATGAATTTACCTTACAATACACCAGTGTCCAAAAGTTAAGGATGAATTACATTTTTACTTGTATATGAAAAACTTTTCATGGCTATAGCCAAATGTGAACATAAATTTATTGCTAGCGTACTAATAAATTATGTTACATAAAAAATGTGTTATAAATTTTATGCAAATTAAATTACAATACGTTTTTGGCAAGTTACAAATTTCTTAAGGACATAATTAAAGAATTAATAGAATTAATGTACAATAATTAAAGAATTAATTACATAAAGCTATGCAGAGAGATTTTTCAGTATGGAATACGATGGTGTTCTGAAAAGTTCTCAGCCTAACAATGAAAAAACGAATTTATAATTTCAAAATTATTTTTATTTTTCAACATAATCTCCCTTAAGACTAATGCATTTATTTCAGCAATGCTCCAACACCATTATCCCATCCCTAGTGGTTCTCAGTAAGATCTGCAAAATACCCCTCTACAGCTGAAATCACCTCTTGATTCGAAGAAAAATGCTGACCGACGTGGAAGAGTTTTAGTTTTGGGAAGAGATAGAAGTCAGAGGGAGCCAAATCTGGGGAATAGAGTGGATGTTCCAACAATTCATAGTGCAGATCCCTTAATTTTCCCATTGCCAAAACACCTTTGTGGGCAGGTGCATTGTTCTCTTGAAAGATGATTTTTTCCTTCTGCAAACCGTCTTTTCTCACGACTTTTTTTGTCTAGCCTGGTTGAAAGATCGGTATAATATTCTCCGGTTATTGTTTTATGCTTTTTAAGATAATTAATAAACAAAATGCCTTTAGCATCCCAAAACACCGATGCCATGACCTTTCCTGCTGATGGAACCGACTTTGTCTTCTTTGGCATTGAACAACCAGCTTCTGTCCATTGTTTTGACCACTGTTTGGATTCTGATGTGTAAGCATCCATGTGAAATTGCAAGTCATTCTATCAATTTGTTTGTTTTATACAGCTGTCAGAAGCAAAAGTATTCTCTGTATCCCTTGAAATGGATAAAATCGAGTATCGTGCAGTTATAAAATTCTTTGTAAAAGAAGGTTTAACGCCAAAAGAAATTCATTCGAAGTTCATAAAAGTTTATGGGCACTCTTCTCCTTCATTTTTGACAATTAAGAAATGGGCTGCCGAGTTTAAATATGGCCATACCAGCCTTGAAGATGATCCACATGAAGAATGTCCAAAAAGTGTAAAACACCAGAAATCATTGATCAAGTGCACAATATGGTATTGGATGACTGGCGAGTCAAAGTGCATGAAATTGCTGATACCATAGGCATTTCAAAAGAATGTGTAGGATATGTTTTGCATGAAGAATTGCAAATGAAAAAGCTTTGTGCAAGATGGGGTGTCATGCTTGCTCACAAGAAGTAAGTTTTAAAAGATGTATACCGTGAGTAGACATATCGATACAATATTAATAACGGAAAAAACTCGCATACAAAGATTATTTAATAGTATAATTTTCGCCTGTGTGTCACAGGCATCTTCAGTACATTAAGCTCAAATTAAAAATAACTGACAATTCCAAAAAACGCCACCTTTTTTTTTTTTTTTTTTTTTTTTTTTTTTTTTTTTTTTTTAATAATAGGAAAGTTATTGACCTTTTTAGTTATCTTACACTAGCTACTTAGGTGGTGCTTTTTGGAATTGTCAGTTATTGTTTAATTTGAGCTTAATGTACTGAAGATGCCTGTGACACACAGGCAAAAATTATACTATTAAATAATCTTTGTACGTGAGTTTTTTCCGTTATTAATTTTGTATCGATATGCTTGCTCAATCAAAAAATGCACTCGCATGATAATCTCTGAACAGTGCTTGGAGCATTTTAACAAGAATAAAACTGATTTTGTGCATCAATACTTCTTCTGCAGCTTTTCCCACTTAAGTGGGGGTCACTGTTGATAATGAGTCTCCTCCACACCTTCCTGTCTTGGGCTGTCACCACATCTAAGTTCTTCATCCTCAAGTTCTCTTTTACCAGCTCCCTCCACCTATTCTTTGGCTGCCCACGCTTCCACCTTCCTTGCACATCCATCTGCATGACCCTTCTTCCCACATATTCGTCCTCCCTCCTCATCACATGACCAAACCATCTCAGCCTTGCCTCCTGTATTTTCGTTCCTAAGTTCGTAACTTTCAATGTTCCCCTGACATAGTCATTTCTCAGAATCCCTTCTGGTCGCACTGCACATCCACCTAACCATTCTCATCTCTGCTACTTCCATCCTGCTGATGTTATTTTTCCTCAGGGCCACAGTTTCTATAGCATGTGTCATAGCTGGCCTCACTACTGTCCTATAGATTTTGCCTTTCAGATTGATCGGCACCCTCTTATTGCATAACACTCCAGCCATCTCCCTCCAGTTCCTCCAACCCACTTCCTTCTCAGCTCCTCCATCTTCTTCCACTGTTGAACCTAAGTATCTAAAGTCTCTCACCTTCCTGATGACATTTCCTTCCAGCTCCATATCTGTCTCCTGTCCTCCACCCACTGTGCAACACATATACTCTGTCTTACTTCTGCTCAGTCTCATACCTTTCTCTTCCAGTACTTTTCTCCATCTTTCCAGTTTAGGTCCCGCTTCTTCTCTTGAATCTGCACACAGCAAGATGTCATCTGCATACAACATTGTCCAAGGCGCATTTTCTCTCACCTCCTCTTTTACCACCTCCATCACAATATTAAACAGAAACGGATTTAATGCTGACCCTTGATGCAAGCCAACTGTTACTTGAAAACTTTCTGTCTGTCCCAGACAGGTCCGAACACTTGTCTTCACATTTCTGTACATTTCCCGCAACAACCTGACATATTTCTCCGACACCTTCTTCTCCCTCAGACACCTCCAGACTTCTTGCTTTGGCACTCTATCGTATGCTTTCTCCAGATCAATAAATGCCAGATGTAGCTCCCTTTGTTTCTCTCGATACTTTTCCATCATCTGCCGTAACCCAAAGATAGCATCTGTTGTTGATCTATCAGGCATGAAGCCAAATTCCTTTGCAATCTCCACCTCCTTCCTCAATCTACCATCAAGAACCCTTTCTAGGATTTTCATTGTGTGGGACATCAACTTTATTCCTCTGTAATTTTTACAGTTTTGTGCATCCCCTTTAACCTTGTAGATGGGGACAAGAGTACTCTCCCTCCATTCCTCGGGTGTATTTTCCTGTTGGCAAACTTTCATGAACAGGTCCCACAGCAGGTCAATTCCCTCTTCCCCCAGTGCCTTCCATGCCTCCACTGGAATTCTGTCGGGGCCCACCGATTTTCCATTCCTCATCCTCTTCATGGCCTCCGTCACTTCTACTCTACTGATGTTCTGCACCATCCCCTCAGAAGGCTGCCCATCTTCTCTGTGAGTCATTGCATTTTCCTCATTCAAAAGTCCCTCAAAGTATATCTTCCATCTGTTTCTTATGTCCACATTCCTCCATAATACTCTTCCTTCAACGTCTTTGATCTGCCTCACATGTAAGATGTCCTTTGCTGTTCTACATTTTGCTAGTTGATAAATTTTTCTCTGTCCTTCCTTTGTTTCTAATTGATCATACAGATCTTGATATGCCATGGCCTTCGCCTGTGCCACAACTCTCTTGGTTTCTTGCTTTCTCTCTCTCCATACACCTCTCTGTCCTCTTCCACTCTTGACTCATCCCACTTCTGCTTTGCCTTCCTCTTAGCTGTCACTGCCACTTGTACATTATTATTATTTGTGCATCAATACTATGGATGAGATTTAGATTCACCATTACACACCAGAATCATAACAGCAGTCAAAAGAGTGGATATAAGCCGGTTGTTCGGTGCCAAAGAAGACAAAGTCAGTTCCATCAGCAGGAAAGGTCATGGCATTGGTGTTTTGGGATGCTAAAGGCATTTTGTTTATTAATTATCTTGAAAAGGGTAAAACAATAACCAGGAAATATTATTCCAATTTTTTAACCAGACTAGATTAAAAAATTCGTGAGAAAGACCTGGTTTGGAGAAGAAAAAAAAATTATCTTTCATGAGGACAATGCACCGGCCCACAAAGGTGTTTTGGCAATGGGAAAATTACCGGATCTGCACTATGAATTGTTGGAACATCCACCCTATTCTCCAGATTTGCAATTCCCCCCCCCCCTCTACAGCTGTAATGACGCTTCATTCTTTGAATGAAGAGGTGATTGCAGCTGTAGAGGGGTATTTTGCAAATCTTACTTGGGACCACCACAGGGATGGGATAATGGCGCTGGAGCATCACTGGAATAAATGTATTAGTCTTAAGGGAGATTATGTTAAAAAATAAAAATAATTTTGGAAATTATAAATTTGTTTTTTCATTGTTAGGCCCAGAACTTTTCAGACCACCCTCGTACCTAACGATAACTGCATTTTTGTATCTTTATATAAACTTTGTATAGCCTTGTACCAAATGTAATGGATATCTTTGTTTTTTCATTATATTTCGTAGTTTCCTCTTTGTGTATTTTATCAAAAGCTTTCTCATAATCTATAAAGGTCATATGAATCACTAAATTAAATTCTCATCCTTTTTCAATAATTTGTTGTAACACAAATATTGTCTATACATGATCTTCTATGTCTGAAGCCATTTTGTTCTTCAGAGAGTACTTTGCAATATTTCTAAGTCTTTTATTCCAGATTTTACTGTAAATTTTGTAACTTGTATTTAATAAACATATTCCACTGTAATTTCCCCAATCATCTCTGTCTCTGTTCTTAAATATAGATATAACTTTAGCTTTTAAAAAATCTGATGGAACCTCACAATTTTCTCCAGATTCTTAAAATTAATAAATAACTGTAAGAATCTGATGCAAATATTCTCTGCCACATTTCCAACTCTCTGTATTTATGCCATCTAGTCTGGTTGATTTTCTATTTTTTGATACTTTTAGTTCTTCCAGTTTTATTGATTCTATATCTGTACTGATTTCTTCATCATTATTTTCTGTTATTAAATTTCGGTCACACCATAAATCTTATTGGAAGTTTTTTCCCTACTTGGTTAGACTATAAATTATATATTTAGTTTAATCCTTTATCCAAGTGTAAGCAAAAAGCACCTAAAGTATCTCCTTGTGGACATGCATAGCAGTATACATGTCCACAAGGAGATGTGTTTTGCATTATGGGATACTAAGGAAAGTGATGAGAACTTAGTCCACCTTTGCCACAAGTTGCCCCAGTCCTGAAGATATTTCAGGTGCAAACTTTATTTGTTTACACTTGGATAAAGGATTAAACTAAATATATAATTTATAAATTCTTATAATGTTCTATCCATTGTTCGTTTCTCTTGTATTATGTTGATTTCTGTTGTATATCTTTCTTCGTTGTTTAATTTCCTTAATATTTTGTAGGCTATGTCTTTTCTTCCATGTATGTCTTCTTCTGTTTTATCAATAAATCTTTCCCAAGCTCACCTTTCCCAAAAGGTGAGCTTTTTGTACTATGGCTTTAGCTATATTTCATTTGTTTTTGTATATTTCTTCTGTTTCCTTTGTATGTTTTTGAAGGACAGATTTGTATGTCATTTGTTTTTCTTTTATTGCATTTTCTATATCTGTGTTCCAGATTTTTAATGTTTTTCTTTTTAATATTTTATTTTTTTTCCCAATTACTTCAGAGGCTCTTTATTGGTTATCTTTATTAAAGTTTTCCATTCTTCTTCTATATCTTCACTGATTTGTGCTACTTTTAGGTAATCTGTTAATCATGATTGATATAGCATTGTAATGCTTTCTGCTTGCAATAAATATACTTTGTATACTTATTTCTTGTTTTTTCTTATATACTTCCTTTCTCCATTTTGCTAGTATTTCTGTTTTAGAGATTACTAAATAATGATCTGAAGAAATTTCACTTCTTCTGTAAACATGTACATCTCTTATACATGGAGCTAGTTTCTGATTAGTAATGATATAATCAATTGTAAATCTTGTTCCTCTGCCATTCCAAGTATATTTATTTATACAGTGGTGCTTCGTAGTTCGTATTTAATTCGTTCCAGAAACCCATTCGAACTATGAATTGTTCGATGTCCGCATCAAGATTTTACATAAGAAATAATGGAAAGCGAAAAAATCCATTCCCATGTTCAAAAAATTTCAATAATTTTTTTATTTTATCTATTTTAGGTTTTTTAATGTTAATAACTTAGAAAAAATTAAACAAAATAATCTTATATTTATTTTATTAATTTTTATTATAACAACATAAAAATAACAGTGAAGAATATTTTTTTTAATATTAAAATCACAAAGACGAAAATAATGCTCCCCTTGTTAAGCGTCTTCTTTCTGCTTCTTAGCTGGAGTTGAGAATGCTGATTCGCATTCTTTTTTTTCTGCAAAGAAGAATCTATCTGATTGTTGCTTGGCACGGATGATTTTCTTTGATATTTTTAAAATAACTCATCACGTTGTCATCGAATAAGTTGATATTCCTGGTCACTACTATCTTATTAGGGTGCCATTTTTCCACAATAGCTTGTGTTCTAACCCAAACAGAGAACAATTCTTGAAGGTCAGCATTGGAAATGCATCCTTTGGTGTCCTTCTCTTCCATAAAAATTTCATTTTCCACTTCTTTTTTGTTGTTGATCGTGAAGCTGTTGAAGTTCTGTGCTGGGTTCGGTTTTATGATCATCTATTAACTCCTCTACATCCTCATCACTCACCTCTAATCCCATAGCTTTACCCAAAGGCACCATTTCATTTACAACAGACTCTTCTTCACAGCTTACTACTTCACTGACTGAAAGGGGGCGCTAGTGGGTCAAGCGCTACGAACGTGTTTTGAAGAGCTCCTGATTCAGATAAGTTTTACTAGGAATAATTAAGTATATATGCGTAATTGTTTAAGTAAGAGCGGCTGTAAACGTTGTACGCTACCGATATTATTAGTGTGGGGTTTTTTTTCTTGCTTAAACTAAATACGAAAACGTTAATATTAGACCTAGTAACCTGCAGAGAAAAAAAAAAAAAAAAAAAAATGGCGGCGGCATTGTCATTCCATGATTTTAATTTGGATTTCAGTCGGTTCGTTAAGTGTGAGGTCTGTTATATGTATTCCTTCGACTACATAAATGATTTGTGGATGTTTAGTGCGGATGGAAGAAGGGTGTGTGCGAAATGTGACCTGAACGAGGAATTGATGAATGCGAATATGAAGTTGATGACAGAAAGTGCTAGTACCGATTGTGTCGTGAGTGCACGTTTGAAAGAGGAGGATGGCGAGAAAGACAGGCGAAAAAATGTTAAAAAATCAGGAAAAAAGAAAAAGAGCGATTTGACAACCGTAACGGATGTTAAAAGGGACGAAAGTGAGGCGGAAAGAAACGAAATTGAGAGAACGAATGAAAGTAGAAATGGCGTGGTGCAGAAATCGCAAGTAAAAAAAAATCGAAAGAATGAATGATGGCGAAAAAAGAATGACTGATGGCAAAAGTTGGACGCATGTTGGAACGAAAGTACTGAACCAGAGAAAGATGAATGACAGTAAAAGTGAGAAGAATGATAGCGAAAGTTGGACGCATGTTAGTCCGAAAGTACGGAAACAAAGAAAGATATGTGAGAGTGAAAGTGAGAAGAATGATAGTGAAAGTTGGACGTATGTTGGACCGAAAGTATGGAAACAAAGAAGGATGAATGAGAGGGAAAGTGAGAAGAGGGGGTCGAGAGTTAGAAAGATTTAATGATAGAGTGAATGTGTCGCGAGGTTCAGAAGGTGAATTGGATTGGATGAAGCAAGAAATGAAATGGATGCGGAATGAAATTAAGAGAATTCAGGTCAAAACTATTAAAATAAATCATGATGGCATGAAAGAGATAACAAAAGATGAGCGAGTGGCGTTGTATGGCGACTCCATTATTAAAGGTGTGCTAGAGGATAAAATGCACAAGGTATGTTTTCCAGGCGGTAAAATGAGTAGAGTGATTGAGGCATTGAATATGAGGCGGGAACGAGCAAAAGAGTTAATTGTATTAATTGGTACGAATGATTTGAGAGAGAGCAAAGAGCATGTCAAAATGAATGTCAGGAGACTGCTTGGAAAGATAAAGGAGAATAGTGTGACAGGAAGGGTGATCAGTGTGTTGCCTAGGTATGATTGTGGTGAAATGAGGCAGAGAGCAAGGATTATGAATGATATTCTGGCTGAAATGTGTGAGGAGATGGGAGTACAGTTTGTTAATGTGTGGAATGAGTTCGAGGGACGAAGTGAGCTGTATGGGAGCGATGGACTGCATTTGAGTGGTTATGGTGTGAGTCGCTTGGAGAGACTGCTGCTGGAAGGTAGAGAAGTGAATAGAGAGAATGAATCAGATCGAGAGGGGAGTGATGTGGAAGAGCAGGAGAGATTGAAGGAGTGGAAATGAATGTGGAAGTGAGTGGTATGAGTATAGAAAATGAGAGAATGGGTGTGCAAGAGGAGCAGGGAAACGACGAGGCTCAGGGTGGACAGGGATACACAGCGTGAGAAAGGTGGATGCTCCAAGAAGAGGTGAGAGAATGTGTAGGCAGGAAAGAAATGGGATGATCAGGGATCAAAAGGAAACAGATGGAATTGCAAAGGGTTCTAAAATGAAGAAGCAGAAAGGGAAATGGCCCCAGTCCAGCATGGAGAGATCACATCGAGTGAGTGGTATCAGTGGAACTAGCTGTAGATCCAGAAATCAGTTGTTGTGTTTGTATACCAATGCTAGAAGTATAAGAAACAAGGCGGATGAAATGGTTGCACTAATTGCGTCTGTGCACCCAGAGATTGTCGGAATAAGTGAGACATGGTTAGATGAGGAATAGAGATGGAAAGGTATGATGTGTTTCGTGAGGATAGAAGGGGTAAAAAGGGAGGAGGAGTGCTATTGATGATAGAGAAAGAGTTATGTCCATACAAGGTAGAGATGCAAGAGGGAAATGGGGCCAGTGGTTTTGAGGCAGTATGGTGTGAGATAGAGATGAATAGAATCAAATACTTGGTGGGATGTTGTTATAGACCTGGTAATGTGGATGGTGGTGATAGTGAAATGTATAGTCAAATAAGCCAAGCAAATAAGAAAAGGGTGATTATTATGGGTGATTTTAATTATGGCAATATAGACTGGAATGAAGAGATAGCAACTGGAAGTAAAGAAAATGAGTTTCTTGAGTTTTTGAAGGATAACTACCTCAGACAGTATGTAACAGAGGGCACAAGAGGATTAAGGATCTTGGATTTGGTCATCTCATCGGAGGATGTAATTATCAATGAGGTATCAAATCATCCACCAATTGGTGAAAGTGACCATGAGGTGATTACTTGGGTGGTTGCCAGCAGTGCAAGGACCCCTGTGAAAAAAGGGTATATGTGGAACTACAAGGGGGGTGATTATGAAGAGCTCAGGAGACAGCTTGCAGGTGTAGCATGGAATGAGGAGTTAGCTGGAAAAGAGATCAATGCAGCTTGGGGGATTTTCAAAAAATATTTAGTGGATGCAATGTCTAAATGTATACCACGGGTGAGAAGGTTAAATAAGTTAGGTGTGAGATGGATGAATAAAGAGATTAAGCATGCAATACAGAGAAAAAGGGCATTGTGGAGGCAGCATAAGAGAAGTGGAAGTAACCAATTTCATGAGTTCTACAAAGACCAGGCAAGGAGAGTGACTTGGTTGGTGAGAATAGCTAAAGAGAGGTATGAACAGCAGTTAGCTAATGAAGCTAAAAAGAATCCTAGGGAGTTCTTTCGATATGTAGCCAGCAAAAGAAAGAATGATTATGGAAGGATGACATTGATTGGAGGAAATGGTATAAAGACAGCTGTTGCAGAATGTGTGGTGGAGATACTTAATGAGCAGTTCATAAAGATCTTTCAATCTTGTGAATGTGACTTCATGGAGAGATTAAGAGCAGTTGATGATGGGGAGGAGAGACTGACTGTAAGTGAGCAAGAAGTGTTTGGGGAGTTGAGTAAACTAGATGTAAACAAGGCTGTGGGACTTGATAATATATCACCGCGTATTCTGAAGGAATGTGCCAGAGAGTTGACACCTGCCTTGACATATTTTTTTAATACGAGTCTTGCACTTGGTCAACCTAAAGAGTGGAAGGAGGGCAAGATTGTGCCACTTCATAAAGGAGGTGATCGAACTCAAGCATCAAACTATAGGCCTATCTGTGTGTCAGGTGTTGTGGTTAAGTTGTTGGAGAAGCTTGTGAGAACTAGGATCCAGAGTTGGGTTGACAACAATGGTATAATCTTTGATGGACAGCATGGATTTGCTAAAGGGAGGTCGTGTTTTAGTAATCTACTTACTTATTACAATAAAGTGACTGCTTCCTTGGACAGAGGAGAAGGATACACAGTAATATACTTGGATTTTGCAAAAGCTTTTGATAGAGTACCTCATGATAAGTTGACAGTCAAACTAGAGCAGATGGGGTTGGATATTAGATTAGTGCATTGGATTGGAGACTGGCTATCTGATAGGTATCAACAAGTTGTGTATGGGGGTGCAATATCCAGGAAAAGGAAAGTCACTAGTGGAGTGCCTCAGGGATCTGTTCAGGGCCATTACTATTTAACTTGTATATTAATGATATTGGCGAAGATTTGGATGGAGATATTCAGTTGTTTGCAGATGATGCAAAGTTGGGACGAACCATAAAGAGTAGTGAAGATGTTGTGGCCTTGCAAGAAGACTTGAATAAATTGAGTGATTGGGCAAGCAAATGGGGATGTGAGTTCAATGTTGCAAAATGTAAGGTTTTAAAATTTGGAAAACAAAGATGGGATGCAGAATTTATGCTTGGTGAGAATATATTGTTGGAAGTAGAGGAAATAAGAGATCTGGGAGTGATAGTGGATAAGGATCTAAAATTTAGGGGACACATCGCCAAAATTGTGAAGACAACACAAAGACTTCTGGGAATGATGAGGAGGACACTGACGTGTAGAAGTAGGGAGATTCTTGTTCCATTGTATAAGGCTTTGATTAGGCCACACATGGACTATTGTGCCCAGATTTGGTCACCTGGTTTTCAGAAGGATGAAGAGATGTTGGAAAGGGTCCAAAGGCGATTGACTAAGGTAGTCTCTGACCTCTGAAATGTCGAGTATGAGGAAAGATTGAAAAGATGTAATTTGCAGAGTCTAGTGGAGAGAAGGAAGAGGGGAGATATGATAGAGACCTACAAGTTGGTAAGGGGTTGTTATAGGATCAATGGAGGAGAAGTTCTACAGAGAATAGTGGGAGATCAGGGGAGAACCAGAGGTCATACCTGGAAACTGTATAAAGAGGGTGTGAGTAGGGGAGTGAGAGGCAGGTTTTTTTCGTGCACAGTTGTGAATGATTGGAATGCCTTGCCTGAGAGTGTGGTGTCTGCAGGGAGTTTGAATGTGTTTAAGACCCGGTATGATGAGATGTGTGTGAGATAAAAGGACCTCCTAGATGAGTCTTTGACTCCATGAGGTCTTGTTTAATAATAATAATAATAATAATAATAATAAATAAGAATGCTACTTATCGTTGACTTTGACATTTTAAACATCATCGCCAGATCCGTCAAACGTGTACCACTTTCGTGTTTCATGATAATTTCTTTTTTCATCTCAGTTGTCAATACTACAACTTTTCTTTTATGTTTTGCTCTTTCTACATTCTTGGATGCCATGGGCAATAAAAGAAATGCCAAAAACTGTTAAAAATTCTCTACACAAACGTATCGCACAATGACTAGGCTGTGTAAAGTAAGGGACAATGCACCACACTGGGCAGGCACGGGGAAGTGAGTGAGGGGGGGTGAAGCATGCCCAGTGGTGTGCTGAAGCTGTCTAGTCTAATGCTATATGACTCTGAGTTTTTGGACTATAGTTCGAACTGTGAATCAAATTTCTTGTGTTCTCAAGCGTTTGAACTTTGGAACGTTCGAAGTATGAGGCACCACTGTATTCTTTTTTTTTTTTTTTTGAAAAAAGTATTGTTATTTAAAAATTATTGAAAGTACAGAAGTCTAATAGTTCTTGACCATTGTTATTCATGCAAATTTCTCCATATTTTCTAAGACATTTAGGATTGGATTATTTCCGACTCTAGCATTAATAGCTCATGCTATTAATATATAGTAATTTTATTACATTTAGTTAACTGTTTTTGTATTTTATCATAAAATTGTTCAGAATCATCTTTCCTACCTTCTTCAGGTGCATATTGTCTTATGCTCTAGTAACACTGAAAAAAAGAAATAAAGAACTCATCTATACTCTTTCCCTTAATGGATATGGGTGTAAGGAAATTTAGGGGGAGGCTTCTGAAATGCTGTACTTTTACTTAGTGCAGTAAGAACCAGGGGCATCATTCAGTACCAAGTTTATTCTGTAAATGTGAAATTTTTGATGAATGGCATGCTTTGTTATGTATTTTTTTATCAATATCATATTGCTTAATATGATATGCTTAGCAAACCTGGTTGGCCGAGTGGTTAGCATATCTGCTCTCCACTCAAAAGGCCGTGGATTCGATTTCCACCATGGGCATGGATGTTTGTGGTTTTCTTTGAAAATACTAGTGGTGGTTGATGGGTGGTAGATGGCGTTAGTGTAGATGATGATAGTTTCGGTTCATAGTAGTTGGTGGAGACAGAGTTGTAGAGTAGGTGCCCTCTCTCGATGAGTCTTTGGACTCCCTGGAGGTGTCATGTAATAATAATAATAATTAATGATATATTTTATGTCTAGCTTTTTTAATTCTTTTGTAATACAAACACACTCTTGACAGAGTAACTTTTGGTACATGAAACTAGTCACGTTGTTTAGTTTAAGAAAGTATTTTATATTACTTCATGTTGTGTGGTCATTATACCTGAAATTTGACAAATGTGAAGTAAGAGAACTTGGTCTAAAAATGACTGTATTAATTTATATGCCATTTTATTAGGTGCCACATGCAATGCTTATTGTTGCTGTTTTAAGTGGTTGTATTATTGATTATCAATTTGAGCTCTGTACAGATTAGGTCACATTAATTTGAGTGATTAAAAGTGTAGAGCAGTAAACTTCAAACAACAAAAATGTTGGCTATTCATGACTGTATTTTTTTAAAGAAATTGTAACATGGGCTAATATTAACTAAAATAAATTTAATTAATACCTCCAGTATTTTGGCAGTTAAATTGCCAGTGTCAGGAAACAAAATATAGCAAGATATGCATGCAGGAACTATGCTACACTACACTTTGCCAAAATATTGGAAGTATTAATTAAATTTATTTTAGTTAATATTAGTCTACACTGTAATTTCCTCAATAAATACAGTTTTGTTTTTACATTATATGTTCAATTTTTATTATATATCATAATAAATAGTTATCTCTTCTATTTGCTTAACACTTCGCTGCCAACTACGAGTATACTCGTATGTCGATTTACTGACCTCCTATGCCAAACACGAGTTATTCCTTTGTATAATTACCTTAATTTGGACCCTTGGATTCTGAATAAAGTGGAGAGCATATCTGGGGGCTTGGTAGAAGAGAAATAATTTCAACTAAAATATAGTATATTGTGTATGTGCCTCAGATGCCAAACTACAAGTATACTCGTATGTCGATTACCAACCTCCTATGGCAAGTGTGAGTTAATCCGTAGTATAACACGTAATTTGTAAATCAATTTAAAACCAGTAAAATCAATAAAAATAAAAACCAATCAATGAAATAAAAAAGCACTCAGTAAAATAAAAAAAAAAAAAAAAAAATTATTCAAATTAAGAATGGTACATTTTAAAACAATTTTCCAGCACAATGGTGGTTTTTCTTGGCAAACAGGACAATAATAATGTGTTTCGCGTCTACGTTTGTTTCTTGTACAGACACGGCATGGCTTTGTCGGTTGATTCTTTTTTTCTGTTAGTGGTAAAATTTCCAAATAATGAAAATCCCGATTCCTCCTGATATTCTCTGATGCTGTAAGTTCATCCATTCCAGCAAAAATTGAGATAAATTGATCTCTAAATTTTAATGCAGACATTGCATTTCCAATAATCATGTTATAAAATTTATGCGCATTTTGAATGTATACCTCAAAAATGCATATTGCCAATTTCTTTGGCCATCTAATTGTCTTTCGTAAGGTGGAATAGTATGAAAGCATTTGATCAGAAAGATCGGTGCCTGGCATACCCAAATTATAATCCCTAACGATATTCGGTTTTAACTGAAATTTACTATTCCGATTTTGCGCTTCAACCATTTCAAATCTGTGCATATTTGAAATGGAAAGGACTTCCCTCTTATCCTTCCATTTGCTAACTACAACAGGTCTTTGCCAGACAAATTCCCCTTTCTTTAGTTTCTTCTGAATAACATCTGGTGGATTGTTTTTCCTATTATTTCTCAGCGTTCCACACACATACATTTTTCTGTTGGTAAGCGATTCTGTTAGAGCTACAGAATTATAAAAATTGTCCATATGCAATACATAACCCCTGTCTAAATATTCTTCCATCAAGTGGAATACAACATCATATGCGTGACCTATTTTCGCTAAAGAGGATTCAGATTTTCCTGTATTAATTTTTATTTTTATCACCAATCCATTTGATTTGCACAGTTCATAGAATTTCACGCCATATTTATGTTTTTTATGTATTGCCAAAATGCCAGTCTACCGCGCCACAACACCATTGACTCATCAATACATAAGTTTCTGTCTGGTGTGTAGCAATTTCGCATTACACTATTAAAATGATCTAGGACTGGTCTTAATTTGTGCAATTTATCATTAGCTGCTTGAGAATTATCTGCGAAATGCAAATGACGCAATAAAATTTGAAATCGATTTCGGCTCATTTTATAGCGCCAAAATGGCAAATTGTAAAGTTGATTTGTACTCCAATAATGCTCAATAGATGGTAAATTACACGGACCCATATGAAGTAAAAGTCCAAGAAATAATTTCATTTCAGGTATGTCTGTTGCTTTCCAGTTAGAAATTCTTCGACTTTTTTTGAGCTTCGCTCGGCTTTCCTCAATATTTTGTAAAGCATATGAATTGGTTTGTTCTACTAAAATTGTGAGAAAATCTTCAGAAAAGAAAAGTTCAACTAACCTTTTGATACTGAAATTTCCAGTGTCAATTTTAAAACCTGCAGTTTCAACAAAGTCAAATTGTGGGGGCTCTTCTTCTGAATTTTCCCAATAAGTTGATGTATTTGGCTGGTTGCTAACTTCATCTTCAAAAGTTTCTTCTTCATCGGAGTCACTGCTAGAGTCGTCTGTAGGATCATCTTCGGAATCGGAACCAAATATCTCATGAAATTCATCATCGCTCATATTAGCATAAGCTTCTACTTCTATATCAGTAAGTTTTCTATTACTGGCCATGGCGAAATTGAAGGTTCTTAGAGACTAGAAACTAAAACTGAACTAGACGCAATAAACACTGGCATCAGAACATGTAATACATAGATGGAAGTGATACGAGATTACTCGTAGTTGGCATATGAAACAAAATTCTATCTGATAAGCCGGCTACGAGATTACTCGTAGTGACCTTGAAGACGTGAAAGTGCTTGGCGTGCAGGAACAAACTATGACTGAGTAGCGTGGCAGCGAACGTGTTAAGAAGCTTGTTCTTGTGTGAGCAAAATGACATAATTAAATTTTTGTTTAATGCTTCTCATTTTTATTGTTTAGAATCATTGATATTGCTTTGGACATTATGCAGCAGAAGCATCTACAGAGTGAAAATATGACTGTATTAATTTTCCAAAAATTTGGAAGACAATCATTTTAAGACCATTTTTTAACTTAACATTTTTTCTATTTATCCAGCAGCAGCACAGAATGCCAAAATTAGGATGTTAATTATTTTCTTGTGTGTGTGTTACAATTTTAAATTCCCAGTAACAATCAGCATTAACTGATTGTTAGTGCTTGTATGTAATGGCATACTAGACATACTAGTTGTGTTCTGAAGATACAAAATTAGCAGCGGTAATGTAAATTATAGTTATATTTTTAATGAATACCTGCCAGTATCCAAGCTTAGGTATGCATTTGAGGACACATGAAATCCCTATGAGAATTTTTTATATCCCTTAAGATTAGGAGTCTCAAGAGTATTTGAAAGTTTCTTCTTTCTCTCTCTCTCTCTCTCTCTGACACATGTAGATTTAAATACAAAATTAATGACGGAAAATCTCACGTAAAAAGATTTAAAAAAAAATTTTTTTTTATAGTATAATTTTCGCCTGTGTGTCACAGGCATTTTCAGTACATGTTAAGTTCAAATTAAACAACTGACAGTTCCAAAAAGCACCACCTAAGTAACTAGTGTAAGATAACTAAAAAGGCCAATAAAATTTCCTAACAAAAAAAAAGAAAAAAAAAGTGCTATTTCACACAAAAACTTTTATTAATACAGCTTGTGTACAAATGCCACAAAAAACTTTGTGCACGTGCGTTTGAACTCAGTTTTATAATTTCTTTGTTCCTCAACCCCATAATTGAATGACAGCTGATCAACCCCTGTGTGTATTGCTAATTCATCATTGAACTGGCTTCTCTTTCTTTTTACCATTCCTTGTGTGTTTTCTCTGGAATTGACCTGACTGACAAAGAAAGAACTATTTAATATAGCTCTATAATTTTTTTGCATATGCATAATCTCAGTCTGTGTTTAATTGTTTTATTTTTTCTAATCAGACTCTCAGATCCTGTAAATATTTATTGTAACATTTTGTGTGTGCTTGTATGTGTGTGTGCATAGACATATAAGAAATGGTTTGTTTCTAGAAAGAAACAGAATACACTAGTATATATTTACATAAATATGTCTAGTTCATTACTTATTACAGAGGATTGCTTCAAGTGTAGAAAATTCTGTAAGAAGTTGTACTTAGAAATTAGTAAGTAGTGAATGTCATTGGTATTGAAATGCAGGCTGATGCACAAAATTTTGGGCATTTTAAAAAAAGTTGTGGTTTTTTTTTCTCTTGTTGTGCATCATTTACTTAAGTGATCCGATCTATAATTTATTGCTACCAATTTGTTTTTTACTTGGTGTACTCTTTTATGGATTAGTGTTTTTTGGGAATATCACTTTTTTTTTTTTAGTGACATATGAATATTGTAATATTTTTGTCATTCTTCTCCACCCCCCCACTTCTAAATTTGCTGGATGTTTTTTTTTTTTTTTAATTTTTTAAATTTTTATTTTTTATTGCATGCCTTAACCACCCATTCAGCCACCCACTGCAAAATGAAATGATCAACCACTGTATACTTCGCATCCATGTTTTGGTCAGTGGATAGATGTATTGTGGCTGGTAAGGAGGTTAATATTATTAGTCTGAAATGTTATTATAATTTCTTCTCTCTCTTTCTCTCTCTCTCTCTCTCTCTTTCTCTCTCCCTCCCCCCTCCCCCCTCAGTCTTCAAGTAAAGCAACAAAGTACAACATTTGTTTGGTACCTTTCCAAAAAAAAAAAAAAAGGAGACAAGATGGAGACAGTATAAATTCATTTATTTTCCCTCCATTCCTGCTTTATTCATTTTTTTTTCTTTCTTTCTTCATCAGTGGTAAAATAAGAAGTTTATTGATTAGAATATTCTCTAAATATCTGTGAGAAAAATTATGTAATTATTATCACCCTCTTGTAGTGTGAATACCATATTAAGCTTTAAATTCTCATACAAGCAGACACGAAAGTTATTTGAATACCAAATAAATACTCCTGTTTCTTGAAACCATGAATTACTGCATTTACTGCTATAATAAATAGAAGTAAATGCTATTTATTATAGCAGTAAATGTGTATATTTGTATATTGTTACTTGGTAATTTGTTTTGTTTTCTTAATGCAGTTTTCTACTTTGAGAAAAAAAATATTACAGTTAATAATAATTTAAGCTGTAGAGGTTATGATATAGTTTCACATTTTAAAAAGTAGTTCATTATTGTGGGGTATATCTTTTGTGTGTGTGTGTGTGTGTGTGTGTGTGTGTGTGTGTGTGTGTGTGTGTGTGTGTGTGTGTGTGTGTGTGTGTATGTTGCACTGCATTTTTGCCTCCCCACCTTGGTTTAAGTTTATTCATATTATCTAGTTCAAAGTTAAGGTAAATCTTGAGTGATTATTCATTAGCCATTCAACTGGTTTTTGGTTACTTCTTTGGATGCATTTATTGTAGACACTAATGTGACATTATCTCTTTCAGATTTTCCCCACAGAACGATGAGGCTTTTTGTTGCCTACAAGATATCATCACTGATATCATTAGGTGGACATATTTCTTTTATAATTAAGTTGAAGTTCTCTTTCTTGTTTTAATATATCTAGGAATTCTGTATATGACTATATATACGCACACCATATCTTTTCATTATGCAAAAATATATATTACTAGTGCTTTCATTTTCTGTTTTTTGATTTTGCCATTCTATTTATTATTTTGCTTATTGCATTTGTTTTTTCTTCTCTCTCTTTATATCCTGTAACAAAATAGAATTGGGTATATATCTCAATCCTATTTTCAGTTTGATATTTTTCTCTTATTATAATACAATAGAGATCCATCATATTTTATCTAAATTATTTTACTCATCCTTCATTAGTCTAATGGCAATTTATTTGTACTTCAAGGATGCTTTTTGGTTGCTTAAGACCATTTGAGTAGAAGATGATTATTAAGCATGAAACATAAAACAAACCTTTTCTCATATCTATGTGATCTTTATTTCTTCAGCTATGTGTCATCAACCCAATCTATATCCTCCCTGGTGTCCTTAAAGGCATTCCCCCTTACTCTCCCTCATCTACAAACTCATCTCAGGAGATCTAATCTCATCTCTCATATTTTTGTAAAACTTAACTGTTGTTTTCTAGGGTCATTTAGAGATACTAACTGAAATATATAATACACAGAAAGCTATACTTAAAGAAGTTTTAGTAGAAATTTAATTTCTGTTCTTATCTTCAGACTGTTTCAACAAACATACTCTGCTGTCATTATGGAGTTTCTTGCCTGAAAATAAAGCACTTAAATTAACGCTCTTACTTAACCTTGAGAAGATTGCCTCATCACTAGTATTTATAATGTTCTCATGTATTCTTTTCTTTTAGGCTTGCACCGTGACCTTAACATAAAGGTCGAAACGTCGAATTGTAAAATTTTAGTAATAGTAAACTAAAGTTTTTATTCAAACATGGTAGTTGTCTCCATAATTTCCAAAAATGCGTTCTCATGTATTCTTTCCTATTTTCTCTTTTTATTCCTTACAAACTGTAAATACTAAAGTGAAACTTTGAATTTATTGTGCATACTGTACATAATTTTTAAGCATATATACCATATTTGTTATATATCCCTAAGTACATATCTGAAGTAGCAAAGGTCAGCATATTGGAACTCTAGTAACAGGTGAGCAAGTGCTACACTTGACTGTTTGACCCACCATATAAGTAAATATGCTTCAATTGACCAAAAAAAAAAGGGGGGGGGTGGCACCATAATCATAATTATTACTATTGACCTACCAAGTGTCATTTGTCTTAGGATAAGTCTTGTAATAACGGTTACTTCTGTCAGACTTCATTTGCTTTCTGGACATTAAATGCAAGGTCTGCATTTTTTTCTATTTTTTTTTAAAAAAATTACTTTTCTTATCTTTCATATTTAATGTTATTGTACTTTTAGAAGTAAAAAGAACAAAGTAAGTATGGATTTGGAGGGACTGGCTATTTTACCTTAGTTGTTAATCTCAGTAAAATTCCACAAAGAACAAAGGACCTATCAATCTGAAGTTGATTTCATGCATAAGTTTTATTGTTCTTACAGCTTGTTTAAGTTTCTCTTTTGCAAGTTAAGTTATTGAAGAAGATTAAGAATTAAAAAAAAAATGAAGTAATAAAGGGAACTTGCCGATAAAGTTTTAATTCGATGTAAAATAATTGTGGACATTCCTAATAAATAATTTTCATTAAACAGACAATGGAAATTATATCATTTCCATCATTCATTCAACACATTAGGCTCAGGAGTCTGGCATGACTTATACTTGATGCTGTGATAATGCAGCTTATCTTATCTACATAATATGTCTATCAATTGTATATGCATTCTTAGGTCAGTTTGCCTGTTCTACAGGATGAAAAATAAGAGTTCTTGGAAGGAAAATCTAGCTACCTTCTTATGATGCTAGTTAATTCACCATTGGTTGCTTAAGATCATTTGAATAGAAGATGATTATTACCTTTTATCATATCTCTGTGATTCTTATCTACTTCTTCAGCTTCAGGTACGAAAATCTCTATAAAAGTTCCTCGCATCCTAGGCTATATTTGAACCAAGGTCTTTTCAAAGAGCTTATCTACTGACTGAGCTAAGGGAGTCTATTCTTTCAGTTATAAGTGTAATATATAATGTTGCACTTATTCTGGAGTAAATTCTTTCTTCTGTAAAAGAATATCTTCCTAGTTGGAGGAAATGTCAACTAAACCACTAGGTGGTAAATGACCTTCATTGCCTGGTGACATATCACCACCCTGCTTATTGGGGACCTGAAGTGGTAACGGCTATGTTCGACCTCCAGAGCAGGGGGGGGGTTCCCAGTCTCTGTCCCTCCCTCTCTTCTCCAGCTGCTAGATAGTACATTGGCCTTGAACCTGTTAGTAGTGAGTCAGGAGGCTTCCCATTCAACAGGCATATAATCCCTCTACCACATATTCTGCCAGTTCATGCCTGGAGATGGAGCATGAGTCTCCTCCCACTGCATGTCCTCATTATTTCCTTTCATCTAACACTAAACCAAAAATGAAACAGACAAACAATGATGTCATGCTGTGATCAGAATAAATCTCCCCCAGTAACCAGTTCATCTAAACAAATCAAACCAAATACAATATTCCAAATACTCGGATCCCTACCAAACAATATCATTTTCACTTTCGCTTTATAGCATCTGTAGCATAAATTCCAACATAAATAATGTTCATCACCACTTATAGACATCCAAAGATCTCATTTTCTTAATAGAAACCCAAACTGCAGCTATATTAACCACAGTTCACCTTCAATGTTTAATTATACTCTTCATGATTCATTTCACCACTCTTGTAGTGAAATTTGTGCTTTCAGACATCACCCACCAAAGAATGCCAAATTTAGAATTCCCTGCTTTTGACTTCCTCTGGCTCAAGGTTCCTTGTTCCACTTAGTAACATTCATCTGCAGCATTTACTGGTCTCCAAACTCTGAAAACTATTCTGACTTCTTCACCTTTCCCATAATGAAACTTGACTGCCTTCAATCTAGCTATCCAAATAGTGAAGTCCTCTTCTTAGGTGACCTGAATGCCCACAATTCCAACTAGCTCTTCCTTCTCCAACACTACCGATCAAGCTGGATGTGATACAGAAGCTATAAACAGTGGTCTAATGCAAATCATACACCTACCTACCTACCTACATTCCCAATATTCCTCTACAGTTTGCCTTCCAGGCACATTGTAGAGGTTACTTTTCCTCTTGGCAACTCAGACCACAATCTTGTGCATGTTTCTGGTCTCACAGAACACACCTTCTCTGACCACACCCAACGTTGTGTCCATCAGCACTACAAAGTACCAAGTGGGATGACCTCTGGAACTACTACTCTTCCATTCCATGGCATGACTCTTGCTTCTGCTACTCTGATCCTAACACCTGTACTGACGGAGTTATAGAAATCATCCGCACTGGCATGAACGCTTTCATCCTTCATTCCATCTGAAATTCCCATCCGCTTTCCAAGTCCTGGAAACAGAAGATGTATGAAAGCATTTGAAGTAAAAAAAAAATCTTCTTACCCCAGGTGGCTTCATATGCAGCCTATATGGAAATATGCAATAAATGTAAAACAGTTATCGGCAAATCCAAATCCAACATCATAAAGACCAATACCAAAAATTTGCCTCTTGTCCAAATGGAAGCTGCGCAAAAGACATTAGACTCAACTGCTGCTCACCTTTGTATCTGCCTCTCTCTCATCTAGATCTCACCACCCTTAGCAACCAAGCAACCTCAACTGTTAGCACCTCAACTCAGAGTCTTTTTGCCAAAAGAGGCACCATGTGCCTCTTTTGGCAAAAAGACATGAATATTAGACAACCGGGACACTGCAAAGTCTTCTGGTCCTAATAGCATCTCTTTTATTGTAATTAAATATGCTCCAGAACTAATACCTGTCTTCTATCATCTTTTCATTTCTTATATAGACTTACATAACTATAAATTCAAATGTATGCCACAGTAATTAACTTTTTAGTAATATGTAAATATTTTATCTTAAGTATCATAAGACATCATCAGTACAGTTATTAAACAACAATAGGAATTACATTCAAAAAAACACATTAGTGGGCATGCTTACATTGGAATCCCTTTATGTATACAGTAGCATGTTTAAGGATTAAAAACTATTGGGCTGTAATTAAATTAAATTAAAATATAACTGATAAATTTATTTTATACAGTTGCAGATAACAATTTCCCAGGCTTTTGGGATAGTGGGACAGTCGTTACAGTTAAGATTGGGTCTGTGACATAAGGCTTCAGCTTTCGCTTTCTTTATACAAATGCTCATGTTTATATATGTATCTATATAGTAGTTTGGCATGTTGCTTTTGGATCCTGTAGTTGGTATTTTCAACTCCATGTTGCAGGAGACCAGATTTGTGAGGTTTGATAAGACGGATGTGGTCTTGATGTTCAGAGATGCTTCAAAGGCATCTCTGAACATCAAGCTACTACCTAATAAACAAACTTGCTACTACCTAATAAACCAATCAACCAAATTCACAATTTGTTATCTTCTCCAAAAGACAAAACTCTCATCACTGATGTTATCTGGTGTATACCAAGTGCCATGTTCTTGTAACTTGTCTTACTATGGACAAACAGGAAGATCTGTAAATAAACCGATCTCTGAACATCAAGACAACATCCGTTCTTATCAAACCTCACAAATCTGGTCTCGTGCAACATGGAGTTGAAAACACCAACCACAGGATCCAGTGGCAGTACACCAAGCTACTATATAGATCTATATATAAACATGAGGCGTTTATATAAAGAAAGTGCTGAAGCCTTATATCACAGACCTATCTTAACCGTAACGACTGTCTTGCTATCCCAAAAGTCTAGGAAATTATCCTCAACTGTATAAAATAAATTTATCAGTTATATTTTAATTTAATTTAATTACAGCTCAATAGTTTTTAATCCTTAAACATGCTACCGTATACATAGAGGGATTCCAATGTAAGCAGGCATGCACACTGTTTTTTTTTTTTTTTTTTTTTTTTTTTATTAAATGTAATTCCTATTGTTGTTTAATAACTGTACTGATGATGTCTTATGATACTTAAGATGAAATATTTACATATTAAAAAGTTAATTACTGCAGCATACGTATGAATTTATAGTTAATCATCTCTTCAATCTTTTATACTCAGCTGGTACCTATCTTATCACACGGAAGCAAACATATATCCAGTGTAGGAGAAAGCAGTTCAAAATTGTAATGTAACAAGTGAGAATTATAGTCTTAGCAAGCACAACACACCATTGGTCGACATATAGAGAGCTTATAGCCATTGATCATAAATAGTCTTAGAATAGCAGTCTCCCAAATTTTATATAAGTTTTTGTAGTATCTTTTTTGTGTCCATCCAATCATGTGTGAAGCGGGGAGGTATCCAATGCAAGATCTGCTAATCTTGCCTTGTCAGAATGAGGGTAATATATATATTGCATGTATTTTTCAAAGCATATGTTACAGTTCTTTCTTTGAAAAATAGGCCAATTTGCAGGCACATGACATTTAATATATTTAGTGGCTCTTGGATATATCAGATGGTGGAGGAGAACGGATAATGTGTAGTTTAATAGTGGCATGAAGTTCGTATTCATTCAAGATATGAGAGAAAAATAAGGAAAGAGAAATACTGTGATTTCGCATGTCAAGGGAAAATCAGAGAAGTATAGTATTTATGTATTTTACTATAGCCTTTGACTAAAAAGATTAGCACCAGCAATTGATTTAAGTGGTAATTGCTATGTCATTAAAACAAATAGCCTTGTTAGGTGTGTTCATGTTTTAAGGATACAGTGTTGTTGGGATATATGATAGTGTAATTGTTTATGCAGATATCTTTCATGTGTGGATGTTCTTTAATTTTTCAGAAATTGGAAAATGATTGGCACAGAAGTGAATCATGCGAAAGACATTATCATGTCTTTCGCATGATTTGATTTGGGCTCTATTTGATTTGAATCAAATGGGCTCTATTTGATTTGAATATTTTTGGAAAACTGTACCTACTATGCAAAACCACTGTAGGGTTATCGGACTCTAAAATATTTAGAAATAATATTTATAATATTTACTTTACTTTACATAATAGTACTTTAATTAATAAAATGCATAAATATATGCATTGTATTAATTCATTACCAAACAACACCAGTATAACAAAATACATAATTTATTGAGTTATTAATATTTCACTCCACTTCACACCAGCATATTCAGAACACAAATTACAATTGTGGTAAAAAAAAAATAATAATAAATAAAAAAAAACACTCAATTAGATTGTTGTAGAAACAATAACAATTCAAACTGAATAACCACCAACACCAAAGTCTGTCATTATCATTACTCTCATCCACTAGGTGACAGTATTGATAGTCTCACTTGAAAACTTACCCAAACAATTTGCAGAATTGCTATCCCACCCCCTTTCAAGCAGTATCCCCCTATTTATTATTATTGTTATTATGCAAACTCTTCCACAGGAGGTTTAAGGAGGGAGGGCCTTTTTCAGATCACAAAGTGTCTAATTATCTTTTGCATCTTTCTTTGAAAACATTCTCTGAAAATGCACTAGCAGCAATATTGGTAGCCTGTTTCATACACACACTGTATACCATGACAAGAACTTGGACTTCACATGCTGCTTATCAATGTAATTTATTTGCTTTCCAAGGAAATTTACAAAAAAAAAAAAAAAATCTGATTTTATGAAACTCTAAAATTTTATAAAAAAAATATTAGAGGTTCAGAAATTTCATGTTTAAAAATTCACATGTTGTGATCAGGTGTGATGCTACTCCTTACGTTTACTAACATACTACTAAATGATACTTTATCTTATTTGGAAGGATGTTGACCAGCAAGGATACGAGTGGTGATTCCATCATGAAGTCCTAATCAGACCACATCGGATTATTATACTTAAATCTGGTCACTGGAATTTGACAGGGATGATGTGACCTTGAAAAGAGTATAGGATACAGAGGCAAATAACGAATGATAAATGAACTGTACCCTGTTGGTTATTGGTTATTGGTTATCAGGATAAACTTAGGGCATGCGAACTCAGAGTTTGGCAAATAGAAGACAAAGGAGTGATATGATTGAGACTTTTAAACTGCTGAGGGGAGATTTTGAATGACAAGAAGCTATCTCTGTAAAGTGTAAAAGGAAATGGTGAGTAAGAAGGTGAGAGGTGGGGTTTTTTTTTTTTTGCATGGAAGATTGTTTGATAAGGTGGTGAAAGTACAGATAGTGACAGGGAGGGATATGTTATCTAGAATGAGCTTCCCATGCTGAGTCTTGAGATGCCATGGAGGTCCTGATTAATAATTATTATTATTCAATCTTATTTTATCCTGATATTGATGAATTGTTCAAGTTCACTGTTAATGTTGATTGCTTTACAAGGAGGGGAAAAGTTGCACAAGCAATATAATTTTATCTCCTAGCCACTTTCTATATTTGAACACCTTGGAAACCAAAGTACTTAACCCAGTTACTTAGACCTATACTCCTCTTGATCTAAATAGGTGATGTGCTTGCTCATAACCTGATGGACACAGATACAGGAATCTCTTGCCTTACACGGTTAATTTATCCTGTGGAAATATGCTAAGAGAAAACATGTTAATCAAGCAATGAAAAAAAATTTAAATGATCTATGCACTTTCAAAATCTTTACTAAATTTTTTAAAATATATTTGTTTTTACTATTTTCACTGCTAGTATAACTGTAAAGGATAATATCATCATAACACTAATTACAGGTATAGACCATATTGGTCTGTTCCGGTCTCATTATCCAATATCCTTTTTTGAGGTCTACCCTGCCTTCTCTTTCCAGTTGGCTTATATTTTAGTATTTGTTTAAGATTTGGGTGTTGGCCATTCGGTTTGCATGTTCAATCCATTTTTGTTTATAATTATTTGGTTTTTCTTCTATTGATTTTGTTTTCAGTTCTTTTAAAATGTCTTCGTTCCTTTTTTTTTTTTTTTTTTTTTTTTTTTTTTAAATCTAATGTGTATTTTGCAGTTCTTCTCATAAATTTCACTGCCACATTGTTGAAGTTTTTGAAAATTTTAAAATTTTGAAGGATAATAAAATGTTTGAAACAAATGAAAGTTTATTAAATATTGCATAATATGTATTCGTAATTATACATACAAGTATATTTAAAAGCAAATTATGAAATTATTTGAACGAGGTAGTTCACGCTGACTTTTGCTTCTTTTTTTCTGTATGTACATCTCTTTGTAACAGCTCATAGTTTGTTGACATTCTTGTGAACTTGCATACTGTAATCAAGGTTAGGGTTGATATGGTTGATATCCGTAAAGTGTTGTTTTGAAGTTTCAATAGTTTGAAATAGTGATTCAAATTCTTTAAAAGTTACACCTCTTTTCAGAATTGCAATTCAGAACAAAATGATATATTCTTCTACATAGCGATCATTGTGTTCTTCATATGCATGTTGTTTAACAGATAATTTTCATGCAGTTCTTCTGAATGTGAGTTTAATAATTCCTGAACTTTATAGAGTCTGTTTATTTCATTTAAGCCTAGTTCTTTCCCATTGTTAGCTATTTGTTCAATAACAAAATCCATCTGTTAGGTAAATCCTACAAAATGTGACAGAAGTTTTTTCTATACAGCTCTTATATTACTTGATGACGACTGGTACTATGCTTTGTCAGTAATTTTAACATTTTGTATATTGTAATTTTTCTAGAACTTCACCAGACCAGTGGCTTGCTGCATGTAGTTGGTTGAAATGCCTGTTCTGTTCATGTAATAAACCTTAAAAGTTGCAATTGTTACTTGATCCAGATGCTGTAAAATTATGTTGTGTGGTAAATACACCTTCACATTTTCATTTAAATCGTCTAGCTAAGGAAATTATCTAAAAGCAGCAAAGCTTTTGAAATAAGATTATTTTGTTTACAATACCTTTCAGCTGATGAACAGAAATAATTATAGAACCAGTCTTCAAAAAGATTCATGGTCATCCATACTTTTTATTTTTTTTATTATTATTTTTTTATTAGCATGCCAAATGACAGACAGCGATTGTTTGCTGTAGAATCATTTTTGCTTCTTCCAACAACTCTTTTACAGATTGTTTTGGTAAGCACAAATTATTTGTGCTTACCAAAACAATTACCATATTTTTTTATAGAATGCACCATTGTATTGGATGCATCATATTTTTCATATCAAACTTTGAGAAAAAGAAGAAAAAAAATTCTTTGCAGTATAAGACGCATGAATTATGCATCAGATATTTTCATGTAAATATTAATTTTTTTTATTTAAAATTTTAATACGTGTATTATCTGAACTTATTAGAACTTCTTCTTCTTCAATTGGCACTACAGCTCTATGTAGGACCTTGACCTCCCATTTTTGGATTTCATAACTCACTACGAGGTGGGGTTGTTACCCCCACACTCAACCATTTGTAATTTTCTGTGAAATGCTGTGTTCTTAAGACCGGTTTGCCCTTTGCAGGAGGAAAAACCCCAGATAAACCGAGGAGAAAAACCATGCAGTCCACATCCAAGACCAGCTAACTTGGCTATGTCTGAGAAAGATCCTTAAGCTCCTCATATCGGCAATGAGAATCGAACACAGGACACTCCTTTTCCAAGCATATGGTTGCAGAGTGTGTAACCACTCGGCTAGCCACGTGGACCCATTTATTAGATAAGAAAACAATTATTCTTAAAAAAAATCATCTAATCATTAAAAAATCTAACACACATTCACACACATATATACAAGGTGTCCCAAAATTCATGCAAGAAGTAATTTTGATAGAAAACACAGGTTTTTAATTAAAAATTATAATTTCTTATTGATTAATAAAGTATACAGTATAGGGTTATGCATGGAATAGCATATCGGGTAAATGGCCTCCATGGCTTTGCTGGCACATACGCACTCTTTTGTCGAAATTTTCCATGACCGTTTTGCATAAATGTGGCTGAATTTCGTTGATACAGTGCTCAGTTTCCTCCTTCAAGGTGTGGGTGGTCGTGGGCTTGTTGGCATAAACCTTAGACTTCAAAGAACCCCAAAGAAAAAAGTCCAACACCGTTAAGTCACATGATCTGGGCGGCCAATTCTGATCACCAAAACGGAAAATTACATGACCAGGAAATGACTCATGCAGTAATTGAATTGTTTCTTGGGCTGAATAGCATGTGGCACCGTCTTGTTGAAACAACATGTCGTCCACATCCATATCTTGCAATTTAGGCACAAAAAACTGGATTATCATGTCGCGATAGTGAGCACCATTAACTGTTATTGCCTTACAGCCGCATTTTCGAAGAAGAATGGACTAATGATGCCTCCAGCTCAAAATCTGCACCAAACAATGACACGTTGTGGATGCATTTGTTTCTCAACAATCACTCGTGGATTTTTTGAACCCCCAAATGTAACAATTTTGTCGATTAACGAAGCCATCAAGATGAAAATGAGCCTCATCGCTGAAGATGATTTTGTTCGAAAAATAAGCATCCACTTGTTGTTGTTCTATAATCAATTCAACGAACTCTCTTCGCTGTGTGTGGTCAGTAGACTTCAGTTCTTGAGTCAATTGAACTTTGTAAGCATAAAGATGCAAATCTTTCATGAGAATACGCTGTAGAGAGCTTCTCGAAATGCCCAATTCAAGACCACGGTGCCAAATTGATGTTCCTGCACTCTCAGCAACACTCTCACGAACTGCTTCGATGTTTTCTGTTGAACAACTTGTTGAAGGACGGCCAGAGTGTATAAGATCACTAATTGATCTGGTTTCCTTGAATTTTTTAATTAATCTTTTCACAGTTGATGAAGTTAAATCACTATTCCGACCATATTTTGTACGAAAATTGCAAACTGTAGCTGCCAAACCTTCATTATTTTTAAAATATTGCTCAACAATGAAAATGTTTTGTTCTTTCGTGTAGTGCTCCATTTTTAATAACCCTGAACTGTCAGCTGTCACGCTGTCTTTTTTTTCTCGTTGGCAACACTTTACCGCACAAATGGTGCTAAATTTAAATCTTGCGTGAATTTCAGGACACCCTTTATATATATATATATATAAAATAATATAAACAAAATAATTTTTATAATTTTTATTCATCTTCATCTTCACTCTGAAAAATTTTCTGAACTTGATTCTTCATCAGAAACCGAGTCATTGCTGTCTTGAAATAATAAGTCATCAAGAGAATTACTAATGCCACACTTTTGAAAAGATTTTATAATAATATTAGGTTCACTTCATTCTATGAACTCTTTACCCATTTGCACACCTGCAAAATTGTGGCCTTCTTTCTCCTACCTGTAAATGTTTCTTCGAAATTTGGACATTGCATCCATTTGACCCATTTTTCCCTTATAAACCCCTTAAATGACTTGTTTATTGATACATCTGAAGGTTGAAGCACAGAGGTTAGCCCTCCTGGGATTACAGCTATTTTTGTGTTCATTTTGTGAAGTTCATTCTTAACAGCTTCAGTTTTATGGCATCTAAACTGATTCCATACTAACAAGCAAGTTTCTGACATAAACTGCCAGGACAACTGGACCACACCTTCTTTATCCATAACTTATCCTTTCCTCATCCATCCATCCTTTTGGATGAATATGAATTCCTTGAAGAAGTTTTTCTTTGGGCATTGTTTTTCTTTTAAAAATTAAAAAAAGGTGACAATTTTGTTCCATCCACACAGCAGAACAAAACAATAGTATAGTGGGTTTTTTCGCGACCAGAAGTTATAATATTTTTTTTACCTTTGGAGGAGTCAACAGTCTTGTTCAAGGGCACACCATAAGTCAGAGGCACTTCATCCATATTAGCTATCTGTGAAAGTTAAAAATTGTCTTGTTTTATAGCATTTATGATGAATCCGTGAAACTCAATAATTTTATTTTCGAATTATCATTTATTTTGATATTTTCGTTTTTGATGCCAGCATAAATAATTTCTCTTCATAAATCTAAAGCACCATGATGTCAACCTTGTAAAATCGATGATATTTCTTTCTGTTGTCAATAATTTTGCTCATTGAATAATAATTTTTAGATAGGCAGCAACCAGATCTTCTTTGATCCATTATCAGTTTTCAATTCATTTTCAATTTCTGGCCATTTTGCTGGTTTTCTGCAGGGATGGTGCTTTTTAGAATCTGCTTCTATTAATTGCTGCTCTTAATCCTCCAAGTTTGTACCATTATTCTATAGGCAGAAGCCCAGAGTGTCACTCTGCTTCCCTATTGCCATTCATTTTTGTGCAGTCAATCACACTATGCTTTAATGTAGTCATATAGCTATGATTGTGCTTTGTAGAATCCATGGGTTATGAAAAAATTGTAAATATAATAATGTATTGATTACTAATTTAAATGAACAACCATTAATGATCATGCAAACTAATCATGCATTACCGATAAGCAATGACATACCGTAACTGCACACACATAAATAAACACATTAGTATATAAGATGCACTGGTTTGTAAGACATATTTGGCTTATAGGATGCATCCTAATTTTCAGATAAAGTTTAGGTACAAAAAAGTGCATCTTATAAGGCGAAAAATATGTTAACTTGTTCACTTCTTTCTTCTGTCAACGTGCAGCTTCACTAACAATCTTTATCTACACACCTGGGAAACATGCTTTCATCACTTTCTCATGAAGTATAACTATTATTGTCAAATCCCCGTACAATACACTGTCTTTTTCTACAGTTTCTTGCAATTCCCTCCCCCCCCCCCCCATTCACTGCTTCTTTCTTTCTCCCTCCAGCTGTAGTACATGTCAATCATTTACCCAAGTCACTCGAGCTCACATTTTGTCCTGTGTGGGAGTTTGTGTAAGCATGCTGTTTCTTTCTACACTGGCATCACATCATCCACGTTATTCTTTACATCCTCTTCAAGCTCTCATTCATATTTCATGCACTATCATTCATCGCTTCCGCTATATTCTCCATAACACTTTCATGATCATGCCTTATATCCTTAACATCAGTCACTTAATTCCTTCTTCTGACGTGACTCTCATTTCTGGCATTCGCTCATGAAACATTTCTGACAAACTTTCTCTCCATTCTTGCTCAAATAAGACAAACTATTCACTCTCAGCAATGAAAATATTAAAAGCATTTATTATATTTATGGCTATTTTGCCTGCTTCTGTTTAGGAGTGCCCCTGTTTAAATGTCGTTGGCTTTTTACTCATGGATTCTTAGGGCATTGCAGATGTATACTTACCAATAAATATATGTGGCATAAAGGAAGAGAAATTTACACATACCTTTTTCTGGGTGTTGTGGCTTTGCAATGTGCAAACTACTGCAGTTAGGGTGTTTTGGAAGGAAGTGTGTGTGTGTGCGTGCGTGCGCAGAGAGAGGGGGTTTAGGCAATGTGGAAGAATTAAAATAGAAAATGGAAAAAAAACCCTTTTTTTTGTGTAATATATATATATATATATATTATATTATTAGGGATGGGTGGGGCGTTTTTTATATGGGGGTGGGAAAGGGGTTGAAAACAGCAACTGATTTTTAGAGGGGGGGGGTTGTGGGAAAAGGGGGTTGACGGGGTGCAGTCTGTTTCGACTATGCTTGGTCGTCATCTGAATACATGGAGGAAGTGGATGCTATGTCAGGTCGGTTAGGTGCTTCTGCTTTTGAAGTGTTTGTGTTATTGCCTATTAGTCAGGGTTATGACCTCAATTTTATGTTACTGGTAATTAGCTTACGGAATGTTGTGAAGCTTCCAAGCCTCAGTGATTATGTAGGGCCTTTGGACATTGATAGAGGTCGCGTCACATTTTATGGCTATTGTTTCCAATATTCTAAGCATTGTTTCATTGTCTTGTCGGTCCACTATGATGGCACTGTCGATCTGCGGGGGTATGTTTTTGTTCAAGGGGCGTGAACAGCTATTTCCGTTTTTCCTGTGCTTTGTATTCAATTTTTCTTTTTGATATTGTGTTTTTTAGTGTTTAAAATGTTTTGGAATAGGGATGTTACAATCTCAGAAGTGTTCTTGTAGTTTACCCATAAAGACCTGATGGTGGAACCTGTGTAGTGATATCACAGTCTTTTTGGCATGGAAATTTATAGACTATGTTGTGGTGTTCAAATCTTTCTTTTGGTGTGTTAGATTTAGTGGGTTTTAGGAGATTTGCCAATTTTTGGTTTCTGGTGAATACCAGTTTGTAGTCAGTATGTTTGAAGATGTATTTATAGGCTTTGTATGTGTTTTGGGTGTATTGCAGTTTGATCATTTTTTTGTGTTGGGAAGTTTGTTTTGGTACTTGGGTTGTTTTGGCGGGTTTTGGCTATCCTGTTTGAGTCCCCGAACTTTAGACAACGTACACACACTACTCACAGAAGACCACACCCTACATCAGTATGCTTGAAGATGTATTTATAGGCTTTGTATATGTTTTGGGTGTATTTCAGTTTGATCATTTTTTTGTGTTATGAAGTTTGTTTTGGGGGTTTTGGCTATCCTGTTTGCATCCCAGAAGTATGTCTAAAGTTACTACACTCTTGTACTAAACTAACGCCCAATGACATTATTAACTTTATAAAACTAATAATCTCAGCAGATTTCTTCAAGTTCAACAACAACAACAACATGTATATTCAAATCTTCAGACCTCCCTATGGGCCAAAACATCAGTGGACAACTAGCGGAATTATTCCTAGCACACATAAAATCACCTACCCCCCCCCCCCCCCCTGGCATCACCTTTTATGGCAGATACTTGGATGATATTCTGTGCATTGGAAATCCTACACACATCACCACCTTAAAAGCGTCCCTAAACAGTTACAGCAACAGACTAAAATTCACCATGAAACCGAATGGAACAAATCCATTAATTTCTTAAATTTGACATTAATCAGAACATACAACAAAATAACCACGAAAATATACCACAAGCCCTCGCATATCGGAAACTACCTCCATTTCCACTCATATCATCCATATTCTGTTAAAAAATCGGTCATCTTATAACAATTCATAAATGCTTACAAATTTTCAACCAATCATAGTAATCTAAACGCAGAAATAAAAAACTAACACAGATCTTCAAAAATCACAACTATCCTACACAATTAATAAATTATGCAAACAGTACGGCCAAAACCTGCCAAAACAACCCACGTACCAAAACAAACTTCCCAACACAAAAAATTATCAAACTGCCATACACCCAAAACACATACAAAGCTTATAAATACATCTTCAAACATACTGACTACAAACTGGTATTCACCAGAAACCAAAAATTGGCCAATCTCCTAAAACCCACTAAATCTCACACACAAAAAGAAAGATTTGAAACCACAACGTAGTCTATAAATTTCCCTGCCAAAAAGACTGTGATATCACCTACACAGGTTCCACTATCAGGTCTTTATGGGTAAGACTACAAGAACACTTTTGTGATTATAACATCCCTATTCCAGAACATTTAAACACTAAAAAATGCAACATCAAAAAGAAAAATCGAATACAAAGCACAGGAAAAATGGAAATAGCTGTTCGCGCCCTTGAACAAAAATATACCCCGCGGATCGACAAGGCCATCATAGTAGACAGACAAGGCAATGAAACAATGCTTAGTATCTGCCATAAAATGTGATGCTAACTCTATCAACATCCACAGGCCCTACATAATCTCCGAGGCTTGGAAGCTTCACAACATAAAATTGAGGTCACAACCTCGACCAATAGGCGATAACACAAACACTTCAAAAGGAGAAGCACCTAACCGACCTGACATAGCATCCACTTCCTCCATGTGTTCAGACGACGACCAAGCATAGTCGAAACGGACTCCCTTTTCCACCATATATGAAAAATGCTCCCATCCCTTATAATATATATGTATGTATATGTATATATATATATATATATATATTATACAAAATAAAAAGGGTTTTTTCCATTTTCTATAATTCTCCCACATTGCCTACCCCCCCCCCCCCCCACACACAGACACTTCCTTCCAAAACACCCTAACTGCAGTAGTTTACGCATCGCAGAAAAAAAAAAAAACAAGCCACGACACCCAGAAAAAGGTATATGCAAATTTCTCTTCCTTTATGCTGCATATATTTATTGGTAAATATACATCTGCAATGCCATAAGAATCCGTGAGTAAAATGCCAAGGACATTTAAACAGGGGCACTCCTGAACAGAAGCAGGCAAAATAGCTAAATATAATAGTTTGTTAAGAGGAGTAACATGGGAGGTTTCCCAGAAATAATATCCATAATATTAAAAGCATGCTGCATCACACTAAATCCTGCATATTAACATTATTCAACATCTGTCTTGACCATCATTTTTCTTGTATGCATCGGTGGTATAACATAGAACTCTTTTGAAATAATATTGCATAAGTAATAGTCATGACTGAACAACACAATTAACAAAAGTCAAAAATAAAGAAAACACCAATTATGTTTGATAGTATCGCCAATATTTAATAAACAATAAGAACTTATCGGAGCAACACATGCACAGCAGCTGCTGCTGCTGCCAAAGATGATGCTAGCGCCCTCTAAGGACCCAATCACCAATTACCAGTCAACTCACTGCCCACATTTACACCCAAATCCCTGGCCTCATCTTTCTGCAGTTCAGTTCCATCGATATAGTACACAGCTTCTGATCTCTTCCCAGAGTGCACACCTTACACTTGGCTATGTTAAACTGACAGGCCTTTACATTTGTTCATACTGCTAGCCTGTTTTAGTCTTCCTGCAGATCCCTCCACATGAGGCACCTGTTCGTGGTGTAAGGGACCTTCCACTGATGGTACTGGCCATTTTCATTCTTACTCTTTTTCTTTGCCTTTCTTCACGTATTCTTCGCTCTGCTTCTCATGAGTCTTTTTTACAATACATCTTCCAGACCACCATCACTGGGAACTATGCCTTGCCACTGTGTTTGCTGTGCGGTATGATCTATAGACATCTAGAAAGACATCATGGTAGTCTTGCACTACTTTGGCCTCTGCTTCAGCAAGATGGGCTGTCTTGGATGGCCCAGTACAATCAATCAGCTAAGAGTTAAGGGTGTTGCTGTAGTTCTCCTTCCCTTCGCTCCAGAGACAGGGCCTAAGGATTTCTGTGGTGCTCTTATGGTGTCTGGGGTAACCCTGGCTTTCCAGCGGCGTAAATTAAGTCATTAAGTTAAGGGGATACTTAATTTATGCCGCCGTAAAAATAGCCTCTTGGCTCTTTATTATAGTAATAATAATATATGGGTATATGTAAATTTGGTACACTTAAACCTTGGTATTATCCAGGTGTACCTACTCACTGATGAGACCTCAATGAAGGTCGAAACCAGTCTGGGTAGTGACCTCTCCTCATGATGTAAAACAGTAATACATCTCCTAGGAGCTGTGTTTTACATTATGAGAAAATATTAAGGATAGTGATGGATCTTGCTCCACCTTTGCTCCAAGTTGCCCTAGTGTTGTACCACCCAGGTGGTGACTTATGCTTGGACTCGCCGATAGTTTCTTCGGCCGAAGAACTCGATAGATTTCAATCTCCAAGTTTCGTATCCGGCTTTAAAATAATGAGGGATTTATTATCCCCTTAACTTAATAACTGCATCTTTATGTTTGTTTACATTTCTCTCGGCTGCAAATGGCAGTCGAGAGAAATCTATGTGTTTATGATAGATTTGTGTATGCTTTATAATAGTAAATGATAAAATAGACTAGTATCTACATTATTTAAATTAAGGAGATATTAAATCCCACAGTGTTTTAAAACCGAATAAGAAACTCAAAGATTATAATCAAAGAGTTTCATGCCGAATATAATATAATAAACTATAAAAGTATCGTCGACTACTAGCGTGAGCTAATGCAAGTAGTTCAAGTATGTTGTACAAACTTGGGCAACTCGCAGCAAAGGTGGTAAAGTTCTGATCGCTATTCTTGGTATTTTCCATAATGTAAAACACATTTCCTAGGAAATGTATGCTGTTATTACATTATGGTGGGAGGGTCACTACCCAGACCAGTTTCAGCCTTTATTGAGGCTTCAACAGTGAGTAACTAGACCAAATTAATACCAAAGGGTATAGCGAAAAGAACTTATATACTCTGCTATACGAGTTGTCAAAAAGGTGCACCCATTAAGTTACTTAAATATAAAGAGCCAATAGGCTTCATTTTGGCGATATAAACATTATTTAAATTAAGGGGATATTAAATCCCACATTGTTTTAAAACCGAATAAGAAACTCAAAGATTGGAATCAAAGAGTTTCATGCCGAATATAGTATAATAAACTATAAAAGTATCGGTGACTACTAGCGTGAGCTAATGCAAGTAGTCCAAGTACGTAGTACAAACTCGGGCAACTCGCAGTTGTGGGATTTAATATCCCCTTAATTTAAATAATGTTTATATCGCTGAAATGAAGCCTATTGGCTCTTTATATTTAAGTAACTAGTATCTACATATGTTTTATGCATTCATAACATGCCTAACTTTTTCTTAAGTTTTCAATATTTTTAAGCTATGTGATTCATCAGCAAGTTTTTTCAAATTGCTGCAAATCCCCCCCAAAACTTTCCAATATATTTATTCATAAAAAACGTATAAGTGGATCCATGCTGTTCAAACCTGAGTTCTTCAAGGGTCAACTGTATAAACCTGATGAGGACAAGTCCTCAATATATTTACCGCTAGGTTCTGAACTAAATGAAATGGAACTCGATATTCTCATAATGCAACTGCCTCAGCCCATACTCCTGATAGGTGACTTTAATGGACATAACACTCTGTGGGATAGTGTCAACACGAATAGATGAGGTTGTATCATTGGGCAAATACTTGACATGACATATCCCCCCTCCCCCTTATTATTAACAGGGGAAATACCTTCCACATGCCTACTGTTTCTTATTTGGCAATCAATTTTACAATATGCTCCCCTGCCATTTTTCGACTGCTCACATGGGATGTTGATGAAAACATATATGGAAGTGACCATTTTCCTCTTATCAGTACTATGCCTTCACAGGAACCATATCCTTCTACCCAGATGCCCTTGCAGAAAATAGACCAGGCTGACTGGAATACATCTTCCCATTTTGCAAAATTTCATACTGAAGCAGTCAGCTAAACACCTAGTAATGAGGCATTCACGCATGTAACAGATTGTGTTGTCCATGCAACAACCACAGCATGGACAAAAACACCATCCTGATTTCTATTCTATCAAAGCCTTAGTGGAATCCAGAGTGCCAAGCTGCCAAAAAAGATCAAGATAGAGCATGGGGTATATTTTGTTGATACCCTACCACAACAAACTTAATAGCATTTAAGTTTGTTGTGGTAGTGCTCAGGCCAAAGCACGTCATATGAGACGTCAAGTCAAAAACAATCCTGGGCCAATTTATATCGTTGATTAATCAAACAACTAGTGCAAAATCTGTCTTGGATAAAATCCAGATGATTAAAGGTAGATACAGAACATACCATGTCTACCTGGGAACATATTATTGCTGATCCCAAAGCTATTGCACACACCAATTAAGCTTCTTTACCAAGGTCATGGAGCCATACAGTCAACCATTTGTTAAAGAGGAACTCATAAGAGCCCTTTTGCTATTTCATCCTAGTGCAGTCTGCCCTGATGACAACCATTATGAGATGATAAAATACCTCCCATCATCTTCTGTGGATCTCCTTCTCTTACTATACAACAGAATATTTACAGAGGAAGCATTTCCAGACTCTTGGCATAAGTCGATTGTCATTGCTATCCCAAAGTCAGGTAAGCCAACAATTATCGTCCCATCTGACTAGCTGTCTTTGTAAGGTCTTGGAAAAAAATGGTAAATACAAGCTTCTCTGGTATGTGGCTTTCGTAGACACCAGTTAATCTTGGACCATTTGGTTTGTTTAGAAACATCTTTAAGAGACACTTTCCTGAAAGCAGAACATGTGGTTTTAGTGTTCTTTGACATGGAAAAGCCTATGACATAGCCTTGGGATATGGCTTATTAAAGGACCTGTTTAATCTTGGTCTGAGAGGGTACCTTCCTGTTTTTATTAAGAATTTTCTATCCAGCTGTGTGTTCCATGTCCAAGTGGATTGCATGTTATCTCAACCATATCAAGAAGAGAGAGTCCCTCTTCACTATTAAAAGTGAACTCAGTTACTGAACAGCTTCCTTCCACAGTAGTCAAATTGTTTTGTAGGCTGATCATTTTGCAATTTACTGTCACTTCTGCAATATGTGGGTCATTGAAAGACAACTTCAACAAGCAGTTGAAGTTGTCTTTCGTGTATCTTGTATCTTCATGGGCTTTTTTTCACGAGTTCAGGTTATCTGCTGAAAAAACCATCTGTGTACACGTCTGCCAGAAACATACTCTCAATACAAGTGGTCCAAAAGACCGCTGGTCCTTTGCTTCACCTGGACTCAATTCCTCCATAAACCACTGTTTGATATGTCCATCAGCCACCCTCTAATCCAAATCACTAGATTCACATCAATCTCCATTTGCTCTAATTTATGCAATAGAATTCTATGGGGAATCTTGTCAAATGCTTTTGCAAAGTCTAGCAATATCACTGAGTTGCCATTTCCTTTATCCAACTCCAACTTGATTATTAAAAGTAAGAAAATTACTAAGGCAAGAGCAACCCTTTACAAAACCATGTTGTCCCTTATAGAGTATCATTGCTATCCACCCAGTCCTGAATTCTGTCACCAATTTCTCAAATACTTTAACCACCATGCTATATCTCAGGAGTGGTTAAAACATTTCTTTTAAAATGAAACCTTATCCAAGTATGACAATATCTCAGGCCCCAAATACTAAGCATGTAATCCCACTACTTTTCAAACCACCTCCATGCTTACATGCTTAGTTTTTTCTCTTTACCTTAACCTGTTTTATATACTTAAAATTGATTCTCAAAGAACAATTCTGTGGATGTGCTGCAGTTTGCACTACCTTATTAACCTCACAGGTAACATAACTGTAGTACAACATGTGAAGTTCTTATAGTAGTAATAATAATAATCCTACAAGTACTTCGCTCTAGTGCAGATTATTCTGTGCATAGTTTATGCATATGTAACTAATTAAAATTGCTATTTGCTGAAACCAACTTTTAATGAATTTTGTATAAGAAAATACCATGAAATCAGTATTAGTCAGTGCAGTGTGCATTTAGTCAAAATTTTCACTTAATATAAATTTGAAATTGCTGGATCAAGTAAAATTGTTACAAATAATCAAAAATCTCCCTTTTCTTTTAATTTCTTTGTATTAGTATAAATATGTTTGAAACTGAAAAAAAATGTATTTATATGCAAACTTTTATTTTGTCATCAATGTTATGTTGAAGTCTCTAAAGTGATGCAAGACGTATTGAAGACTTCTGACACAATTAGAATGTAACTTATAATCATGTTCACTTTTTTTTTCATAAACATGCACTGTTCATTGTGAAGCATTTTTACAAATCGGTACAAAATATGGATATTTTGTACTTTTTATAAACAGTAAATTATTTAGACATTTCTTTTATAGTGATACATCTCACAACAGTGAAGCATGCCACAGAAATCATGCAGAGGAATCCCATCATCATACCGCTTTGATGCATGGGAAAAAAAACAGAATCTCTGTGAATATTGCAGAAAATGAGGAAGTGAATAACATTAAACGATTTTGTATTAATAAAGAGATGGAAGATGTTGCCAATTTTTCATCTGTACGGTAAGTACTACTGTCATTGTGCATAATTATGTAGTATCTCTCTTCACACATTAAAGTACCTGTATATATACTTGTTTAAGTATATATGTGTTTTGTCTTAGAGGATGAGAGAAAGAGACAGAGAGAGAAGATTTTATATTACTCACCACACACAGGAGATGCCACAAAACCTAGAGCAAGCTGTGAGTGGGCTAGGGTCAATAGCAAACTAATCTGTTGATATACCTCTTAAAGTGTGGGAGGTTTTAGTCTTTGGGAAGTACTTCATGGGGAAGACTGTGTTACAGAACTGAGCTATATGGAATTAAAGACATCTGGAGTAGCTGGTTCCGTCAGTAATTCATCCACAAAAGAATGTTGTGCAGCAATGGGGGACATAAAAAATTCCAGTTCTGCTGAACAACACCCATGAAAACATCTGTACAGGAGACAGACATAACGTGATAACTTACCATCTGTGAGAGAGGAGTTGTCAGTCAACTGAACTCTTCTGAATAGTATTAAGAATTTTTAGAGGGCTTTAGATTCACCATCTCATATGTGAAAGCAGCATTCCAAGGTTGCATCGATTTGGGACTTATATGGAGTAAGTTGCTGAGCAGATGAAAAGTAACATCTTGAGCATAAGAGGGTGTAAAGTTTTCTGGAATCTGAGGAATGCTGTAGAACTGATGTGATCATGTCTGAGAAGAGAGATCTATTCTTGACCTGAATTAAGCATTATCAGAGATAGAGAGGAAAAATAACTGTCTTTTTGATTAAAAAAAAAAAAAGAAGAAGAAAGAAATCAAAACTGTATTTTGGCAGCATTGAAGCTGATCAAGTTGTTATTTCCCTGTTGTATGATCGTGTGGAGATCAGTGTTTAAGACACTTGTAGATTATCACTATAAGGTTTGTTGTATGAGCAGAATGATGAGTTGAGAGTGCTTCAGCAAAACTCTGTGGGGAGGGGGGCAAGATTGATGAGATCAGGTTGTCTGTGTACATGAGGATGAAGGTGGGTAAAATAACAGAGCCTTGAGGAAATAGGAAAATTCAAAAGGAGAACACCCTCCACCACTACATATAGCCACAAAAGGAGAAACGCAGGCCATAAGATTGCAATCCACTGAGAAGCCAAATCTCATCATAGGCCCTGGAAATGTCAAGTAATAAATGCCAAGAAATGTCAACAGCATAGGTCTCTGGCATCTCCACGGCATGTGTCAGTTGATCAGTTGATAGTGTTGGATTCTGAATGAGAAGAATTGGAAATTATTAATACTTCATTCAGAGTCCAACATAATCAGCCATTCCCTAAGCCAGATTTGCTCATCAGACTAATAATCTCTTATTAATAGTATGCTATTCATGTGATTTCTTTCAAGTTATGTTTATTAATATTTATTTGTTCATTTATAGTTTTGAGTTGTGGTACAGTTGTGGAAACTGTGTATTAAATATCACTTATTATTATGAAATTAATATTACTAAATCAAAGATAAAAACTGTAAAATATGTAATCTTTTTATGTTATTAGTAAAATGTAATGTATCCAAGTAATTCTTCAAAATAAGACTTGATTGGTTGTTGTGAGAAATTATTTAGAACTAGATTTTGGTAGGAAAGGAGAGTAGGATGTCATGAGTAGTAGATGAAAAAGAAGTGACACAGTAAGAAGAGGGGGAGAAATAACCTGGGGCTGAACAGAGTAGGAAGGACTGGGACCCGCTCTGTATTTTGACTCATCCTTCTTCGAGCTCTTATTCTTTTATAAATTCCTATCACCTCGCAGAATGATAGCATTGGACGAAAGGATAATTAGAATGAGTAAGAAATATTGAAAGTTAGGCAATTATGAGCAAGAAAATAAATTCTCCCGAGTTAACTTATCAGTTACTGAAACCCACGATTCTATAATATTTCTGTGTTCTCAAAATGAAAGTGTTCAAGAACCAAGGAGAGTTTCTAGGATTCTCGATAATGAGGAGGCTAAACTGTCTATACCGGTAAGGATATTTTTTCTATGCCTCATGTGAAGTAGTGAAGCTCGTTTCTGGAGAACATGATATAGTTCATATTGTTGAAATTAACAGTTCAAAAATGAATGTGTGATATAGTGAAACATTTCCTCGTAAACGTAATATATGAAGCATCTCTGGATTAATAGTTCATATTTGAGTGTGTGAAACAATTTCAAAGAAGCCTGTTGTGAGAGAACACAATGTAAATTTTAGACTGAATTTTCTGAAAACTATTGTGTTAGATTGATAAACTTAAAGGTTGCTGAATGAATGTCTGATGACTTGTGCTTTGTGATTGTTCTGAATAGTTAAACTGAATCAATATTTGAAATAAATTAAACAATAGCTTTGTTTAGAATGAAATTGTATTTGGAATCTTGGATAAAAGGAAGAGAAGAATTTATATGCATAAATATAATTGTAAATGATATACTCAGGTGAGTAAATTACTAATGTCTTAGTGAGAACTTATTCATTCTTAGATTGTATTATTCCTACGAGAAATTCTTGTTTTAATGTAAATTTATGTGTTAAAGCATTAAATAATTTTTTTGAGTTCAAAAATGCTGATTTCTTTCATTGCACCGCTCATTAAAATAGTCCGAATCTTAGCAGGAACCCTATATATATAATAAGGAGAATTTCGGCCTGAATTAAGTTGATAACAATATTGTGCTAGCTGATGGTTGATTTCACAACGTTGCTTTTGCAAATTAGAACATAGAGTAACACAGTTAAAAATAAATTTTCTCTGTGTTCGAATGTGGAGTCAGTCAACAGCTAGAATATACATTGGAGTAGAACATAGGACTGTGTACATGAAGATGAAGGTGGGTAAAATAACAGAGCCTTGAGGAAATAGGAAAATCCAAAAAGAGAACACCCTCCAACACTACATACAACCACAAAAGGAGAAAGGCAGGCCATAAGATGGCAATCCACTGAGAAGCCAAATTTCATCATATGCCCTGGAAATGTCAAGAAATAAATGCCAAGAAATGTCAACAGCATAGGTCTCTGACATTTCCACGGCATGTGCCAGTTTATCAGTTGATAGCTCTTAGATGCTGAAGAGGCTAACCATAATAACCATCAGCACTGAAGTGAAAGCAACAGATTGATATTTTTGAGGTAGCATCTTATCACCTTTTCCTGGCGATTACTGCATATGGGTCAGTTTCTCATCCCTTCCCATGTTGCAGAGTGGGGTTCCACAAACCTCCTAACAATATCATATGACTAGCCAGAGAGTGGCAGAATAGAAACACTCTGTAACCTCTTTTCATTCCATGTAGTATCCATTCTGTCAGTGTATTTACTCAGATGATGTGACTAGATGCTCATCACGGTTTATATTAAATTGCTTATTTACCTTATGTAATTTACATATGTGGTTATTTAATCATGTCTGTGAATTATGTTAGTAATAACAATCCAAACATTGGACTGTTAAGAAGATAAGTGCCACTGGCACAGATGGTGTGTTGGCCCTTTCAAATTCAGATTTTAGTCCTGTTAATAATAGTTTTGCAGATGATACAGGCTTTAATGTAGGCTTTGAATGGAGTTTTTTTCTGAATCCACTTGCAGTAAGCTATTTTCTTTTCCTGGATTGGCCTGGTACACTTCTTGAAAGCCATGATATGGAAATAGAGTGGGAAGGTTTGAATAGAGTGGATGGAAAAAAGGTTCTCATTCCAATGCAAATATAATTTCTATAAAAAGACCACAATAACTATCTTGATCCAAAGAATGGAAACAGCAGTCTGACCATGGAAAAGAGGAAAAGTCTTGGAGAACCCCACTTAGTTGTCACCAAAGTGCACAAGACTGTAAATGACTGAGAGGAGGGTGCTCCACTAGAGATGAAATGTGAATGAGATTGTGATCTGAATTACCAAGAGGAGCAGTCACTCCAGCAGTGTGCCTGAAAGGAGAATTGGTTAAGAAAATTCCAGAGCATCGGGTGAGTGGAGAGGACTGTCAAAATTCTGGCTGTGAGATAAATAGTTTATCCTAAGTTATATCCAACAGCAAATACTTCTGCTTCTCTCCCAACCTGGCAAGTAGAATTGAAAAAGGATGCCAATCAGACAACCACCGGAGGAAAATAATCATTTTATCGAAGTTTCTACTATTTTATTACATTTTCAACCAGCATCTTCAGAACAAAAATTATAAATGCAGTAAACATACAACACTTAGATAGTTGTTAAAACACTTCAAATTGTAATTGAAAAAGGAACTGATATCCTAACAGGATGCCCTCTTGGGGCAGGATAAAAATTAAGTTAATTCAGACTAATGGTTTCTCAGATCCCTGAAAATTTATTTCAGCTGTACTTAGTGTAGGTTTGAGGGGGCAGGAGTGCTTCATAGTTGATGCTGATTCTAAAGATAGTCTCCCAGACCTGTAGGGACTTCTCTACCCCACTTTTGCCTCCTTCCGTTTATCCTGACCATGGTCTTCCAGGGTAACTTGCCATACAGATGATCAGAGATTCATTTTTTTTAAGTTTTTCAAGGTAGGTGTTAACAGTTTGTCCAAAGTAGGCTAAGTGCAGATATAAGAAACTTTATACACTCCAGGATGTTCAATAGGATGAAGCTGATCCACAGGAGAAGAGATGAAAGTTGCTAGTTGGATGTGTGATTTAAAAATGGCATGGTGATGTTATTTGCATATAATTTTAGCCACCTTTTTTTGATGTATCCTACCATGATCATCTATATGGCAAGTCAGGACTGGTAGGCTATGCTCTGAATATTCTTTCACACAGGATTAAAATGGAAGAAGACAACTGTGCTAGTATTGTAGATCACTATTGGCCTGAGACACTATTTTTTCAGAGCTATGAGGTACTCTCCTAACCTCAATAAGTATGGCTCTAAATTATTGGAGATCTGGGAGACCATCATTCACCCTCTGTTGCCTAAATTCTCTGAATTAATTTAGTTTTTATCCAACCCCCAAGGAGACACCTTGTTAGGACTAGTTCCTCCTTTTCAGTTAATTTGAATTGTTTCTACAGCTATCTAACTAGTGATGTGTGTTTACCACATTTTCAAATTGTGTCTTGAATATGTTAGTTGCAAATGTAGCAAAATATTAGTAAGTTCAATAAACTACTAATTTGTTTTCCTCTGTTGCTTATACCACGAATCACTGTCATAAATAGCTGCCAAAACTTATGCTTATCTACGAGGTAGTCTGAAATGTTCTCGGCATAACAATGAAAATGAATTTATTATTTCAAAATTATTTTTATTTTTTGAATTAATCTCCCTTGTGCTTAAGGGTCAAAGCTGTATAACTGAGAGGAGACCTCCACATAGCCTTTAAAGGAATGCAGAGAACCGACCAGGGCTTCTGACCTAATGTCCAATCCTCACCTTCTTGTGGTGCACCCTGTTGGGTATCTACTTTGATACTGAATGAACGAGGATGGGCTGGCAATTTGGGATTTAGCTGAACAAATTGTATTCAAAATAAAAAATGATGGCACAACATGACAAAATTTCATGCCGGCTGGGGCGTTGCCCGGTTAAACAAGGCCCCCGTTGTTTTTGCCAGGGAACCAGTGCGAACAGCGAAAAGTCAGCTACTGGAACAAATCTGAAAACAAACCCCAACTCAACATCACCAGAGTTGAAGATCGGTACTATCAACGTAAGAAGCCTGAATGGCAAAGAAATGGAGCTAGCTGAGGAATTAGATAAGTACCAGATCAACATAATAGGGGTGACTGAAACAAAAAAGACAAAAACTGGTGAGATCTTTCTGAGCAATAAATACAAAATGTTATATTCAGGCAATGACAATCAAGGAAAAGAATGAGTAGCCATAGTATTCAACACAAAATACGAGGCTAATCTTCTTGAATGGCAGTCAGTCTCAAGTAGAGTAATGTGGGCAAATATGAGAATGAGGAACTGGACAGTGAGACTTATTTGTGCCTGTGGTCCTACAGAAGGTTCTACGAAGGTAGAAGTGGAGGAATTTTTTGATGCTTTAGAAAAAGCAACTGACACAATGAAAAAGGAAAAGTTGGTCCTTGTTGGGGATCTAAATAGCAGAGTAGGAAATGATTGTGAGACATACAAAAATATTTTGGGAAAATTTGGAGAAAAGAGCAAAGCTAATAATAATGGCAAATATCTGTTGGATTTCTGCTCAGGACATGGACTGGTTATTACTAACATAATGTTCCAACATAAAAATGTGCACAAATTCACATGGAGAGAAGAGGCTAGGAATAAGAAAAGTCTCATTGACTATGTTATTGTTGATAGTGATGTCTTCTCCCTGGTGCAGGACACCGGAGTGTACAGAGGATTTGAAATTGGAAGTGATCACTATTTAGTCTTGAGCAGGATAAAAGTGAATTTCATATTGAAAAGAATAACATGTAAGAAAGTTTTAAAGCGAATAAAAGTTGAGCAGCTCTCAGATGTGAACTGTAGACTAAAATACAGAAAGATTATTGAAAAGAAAATGAATGAGTTTGAGAACAGGAATCAAACCTTGGAGATTCAGTGGCAAACTCTGAAGAAAACATTGATTGATTCTGCCAGAGAGGCATGTGGTGAGGTTGTGTGCAAGGATAAAAAAATCAGAACTCCCTGGTGGACACAGGAAGTTAAAGAGGCAGTGAAGGAAAAGAAGAATGCATATCAAAAGTTCCTGGCAAATAAGTCAGCTTTTACTCTTACAGAATACAGAGACAAATGTAAGAAAGCTAAACAGTGTGTAAAACTAGCTAAACAAAAGTCATGGGAGGACTTTAGCAAGAATATAGAAAATAAATATCAAGAAGGTGGCAAAATATTCTGGAGGTTGTTGAAGAAGCTTAGGAATGGAGGAAAGAGTGCTGTAAGAGGAGTTAGAGATTATAAAGGTGACATGAAAACAGGAGAAAAAGATATCCTTGACGTATGGATTAATTACTTTGAAAAACTGCCAGGCATGCAGTCAGGAACACATATCCATACTTGAAGTAGAAAAAGCCATCAAAGGCTTGAAATGTGGAAAGGCAGCAGGAGTAGATGATATTCGACCAGAAATGCTCAAGTATGGTGGTATAAAAGTCTTACAGTGGCTGCACTGCATAGTTCAGAAAGCCTGGAGAGAGGGACGAATTCCCGATGATTGGAGTTGAGTTCTCATAGTACCCATATATAAAAAGGAAAATAAAACTGAATGTGAGAATTACAGAGGTATTTCCCTACTGAATGTTCCGGGCAAGATCTATGCAAGTATACTTGAGAAACGGTTGAGAAGAATAGTGGAAAAAAAGCTTGGTGAAGAACAAGCTGGATTTAGGCCAAATAGAGGCTGTCAGGATCAGATCTTCACTTTACGACAAATAGTCGAGAAAGCATGGGAATATAATAAAGATCTGTATTTAAGTTTTTTCGATTTGGAAAAGGCATATGACAAGGTGCCAAGAGAGAAGCTATTCAATACGCTACAGTTATATGGTGTCAATGGGACATTATATCAAGCAATACTTGGTCTTTGTGTTGTAAGTCAGCAGTTAGAATTGAAGGAAGTACAGGAAGGTGGTTTAATGACAAATCTGGTGTGAGATAAGGATGTACATTATCCCCTCTGTTATTCATTATCTATATGGATCACATTATGAAGGAAAGTGGTATTAAACCTGATATCAAAATTGGAGATGTTAATGTCAGCTCTTTGCTTTAAGCAGATGATGTTATACTTCTAAATAAATCCGCTACAAGTCTGCAAGATTCTCTGACAAAATTCAATTGCTGTTGTAATAGATATGTTATGAAGGTCAGCAATAAAAAGACAAAGACAATGAAAATAGGCAGAATCATTGAAAATGTCAACTGTGTTGTGAATGGAGAACCTGTGGAACAAGTAAAACATTTCAGCTACTTAGGCACGATTTTTACTGAAGATGGTAAATTAAATATAGAAATAGACAACAGAATCAGCAAAGCTGATATGGTAGGAAGTCAGTTGAATAAATTCATATGGAATAAGAGAGAAATTAGTTGGAACACTAAATTAGCTGTATTATACAAGACAGTGTTCAAACCAGTTTTAACTTATGGATCTGAGAGCTGGGTCAGAAGTAAAACACTTGAACAAAGAACTAGAGACCGCAGATATGAGAGTCTGGAGAAAGATTATAGGCGTGAACAGATGGCATCAATGGCAATATCATATTAAAAATGAGGATATTAGGAAAGAACTTGACATTGTCAGCATCCAGGAATGCGTTAGCAGAGCTAATCTCAGGTGGTATGGTCACTTAAATAGAATGGGAGAGGAAAGATTAGTAAAACAAGTGTTCTCTGCCAGGTTGGCAGGAAAACGACCCAGAGGGAGACCAAGATATAGGTGGATTGATACGGTACAAAGTGCCTTAGACGATAGAAATATAAGATCTGATAATGTTGGATTCTTGACAAGTAACAGACTGATTTGGAGGAAAATTGTAGATAGGAAGTTAGTAATGATATAATTTTTTCATGTATTACTGTCATATCCTGTACACCCCTTGAGGGTACATGGCAGGAATTTGATGATGATGATAAGACTAATACATTTATTCTAGCAATGCTCCAGCATCATTATCCTGTCCCTGTAGTGGTTCTCATTAAGATCTGCAAAATACCCCTCTACAGTTGCAATCATCTCTTGATTCAAAGAAAAACAGCGAGGAAGAGTTTTAGTTTTGGGAAGAGACAGACGTCGGAGGGAGCCAAATCTGGGGAATACGATGAATGTTTCAACAATTCATAATGCAGATCCCTTAATTTTTTCATTGCCAAAACACCTTTTGAGCAGGTGCATTCTCCTGATGAAAGATGATTTTTTTTTTCCTTCTGCAAACTGGGTCTTTTCTCACGAATTTTTTCATTTAGTCTAGTTAAAAGATCGGTATAGTATTCCCCGGTTATTTGTTTATCCTTTTCAAGATAATTAATGAACAAATGCCTTTAGCATTACAAGACAAAGGGCAATGACCTTTCCTGCTGATGGAACCGACTTTGTCGTCTTTACAAAATGTCGTCATTACACCTGGTGTAATGGTGAATCCAAGTCTCATCCATAGATGAGACTTGGATTCAATTTTATTCTTGTTAAAATGCTCCAAGCACTGTTCAGAGATTTTCATGCGAGTGCATTTTTGATCTGCTGTGAGCAAGCACGGCAACCATCTTGTGCAAGTTTTTTCATTTGCAATTCTTCATGCAAAATATATCCTACACATTCTTTTGAAATGCCTATAGTCTCAGCAATTTCATGCGCTTTGACTTGCCAGTCATCCAATACCATATTGTGCACTTGATCAGTGATTTCTGGTGGTGTTACACTTTTTCGGATGTCCATCTTCAAGGCTGGTACGACCATGCTTATATTCAGCAGCTCATTTCTCTTAATTGTTGAAAATGAAGGAGAAGAGTGGCCATAAACTTTTATGAACTTCGAATGAATTTCTTTTGACGTTAAACCTTTTTTACAAAGAATTTTATAACCGCATGATACTCAATTTATCCATTTCAAGGGATACAGACAACACTTTTCCTTCAGACAACTGTATAAAATAAACTACTTGATAGAATGACTTGCAATTTCATATTGATGTTTATGACAGATCTACGAACTTGGAAAAAAAAAAAAGCGTGCCGATAGTGTTGCCATCTATGGTCGAGGCTGAGAACTTTTCAGACCACCCTCATATATACATACACTGGGCAGTGTACATGAGCCAATACAGGCAGTATACATGAACCAGTTAAAGTTATGGACATTAAAGTCACCATCATGGAATAACTTTGTTGCTATGGAGCCTGAAACCATAAGAAATCATGTCTCAAGGACAAGAAGTCAAAGATGTCAGAATGATAATGACCTTCAGATCTATGCAGAATGTCAGGGACAGAGAGAGAGTGAATGATATGCATTTTAGGTTGACCCCACACTTGATAGTTCATAAGACCTATAACACTACTGTGCCATGTATGGGCAGGTGATTAAGGAGAAAAATGTAGCCTATTGATATGTTTCTTAAAGAATGGGAGGTTGTACTCAGTGGGAAAAACAGTATGTGGAAGATTGTTCCAAAGAATAAAGGTGAATGTAATGAAAGAAGCTGATGAGAAGTTAGTTCAGTGCGTTTGAAGCTGGACAGTGTATGGGTGTTGGCAAGTGGCTGCTCTGGTTCGTTTGTGGTTAGAAGAAAGTGGAAGAATGGTAGCAGCCAGTTCAGAGGAGCAATGCCCATGAAAGTACCTATAGAAAAGACACAGTGCTGAAACAGAGCAGCTATAATAAGGTAACTGAAGGGAGTCTGAGAGGGAAGGGGCATCTATTAAGTGGATCACCCTCTTCTAAATACCATCAAGAATTTTTATAGAGGCCCTGGGTACTTCACCCCAAATGTGGGAACAGTATTCCAAAGTTGGTTGGATCTGAGACTTATAAAGTGTTAGGAGTTTAAAGAAGTAATGTTCAGAATGGAAAAGAACACCAAGCTTTTTTAGAGGCTATGGAAGCTATGTTATGTTGGTGCCAGGATAAACTAGATATGACAGTCAACCCAAGAAGAGAAAGTTGATCTTGAAAATGAAATATCAAAAATGAGAGGGGGTTGAGGTATAATTTTTTCTTGCGGGTAATAAGGCAGGCTTGAGTTTTTTTGGAGTTTAAATTTATTAAGTTGTCTTAACACCATTTCAGGATGTTGAGGAGATCAGCGTTCAAGTCACTGGTTATGGAAGATCTTGAGGCATCTAACATTAGGGTACTGAGGATTTATCGAATTGATGAAGAGTACTGTCATCAACAATCCTGTTGATGACAGTAGTGTGATGTGAATAGACATCAAAATGGGGAATTGGATAATGACACTTATTAGTGCATATTGGTCCAACTGCTTATATGCAAAATACTTGGTCACCTGCATCACCACATGTTCTAGGTAACTATATAAGGATGTTGCTGGTCAGTAATCGCCAGTAGTATTGATCACAATGGGAAAAACAAAGGATCTTTTGGAGTTCGGTAAAGGGCTTATTGCGGGTATGTTCGTCTGGCTGGAGCCATGATTTTTGAAAACAGCAAAGCTGACTTGTTTCTCAAAAGGTGAGATATCCCAAGTGTTTAATCAGTGGAAAGATAATCTCTGTCGCTTGTCTAAGAGGTGTAACTATGGTCTTAAGACAGTCGGTCAGAAAAGAGATTGGCATTGTCTGAGAGGACTTGTATGGACAAACAGAACTTCCTGGGTGTAGCAATTGACCGAAGCAAGGAAATTAAAGCTGTTCCTGACACATATCTCACTGAATTATGCACAGGAAATAGAAGAGGTTCGGTATTGGCAGTTGCATGTCTATACAGAAACCGCACGCTGGACACTGAAAGACTGGAAAAAAGTCGTGTGGTCCAACGAGTCACTATACACCTTGTTCTGTACTGACAGTGGGCAGAGAGTTTGGTGGGGACCTCATGAAGCAATGAACCCAGCTTGCCTTGTAAATACAATTCAAGGTTCTGGAGGTGGTGTCGTAGTGTGGAGGCATGCTCTGTTGATACAGAATGGATTCCCTGATATTGCTGGAAGGTTTGGTGTCCTCCAAGGAATATCTGAACATTGTCACCAATCAAGTCCATCCTGCAATATTGACCTTTTATCCAGCAGGTGATAGTTGTTCTATGGGTGACCATGCTACATGTCCATCATGCAGGAATTGTTCAGCAGTGGTTCAGTGAGCATGACAGTGACTTCCACCATCTTTCCTGGCCATCACAAAGCCTGGATCCGAACCCATTGAGAATGTATGGGACATGTTAGTAAAACTGATCAGGAGCAAAGTCTTCTTCCATCAAATCTGAGCCAGTTAAAGGACTGTCTGGTGAACACCTGGTATGTTGTAAACATAGATGCAATCCAATACCTTCTGGAATCCATGCTAAACTGCATATGTGCTGTAATTTGGGTTCAAGTAGGTCCAACATGGTATTAAATTAAAGTGGTTTACAACCTTTTGTATGTGTGTGGGATTCACATAAAAATTGGTTATGTTTTGAATAATGACTTAACTAGGCTTGGAGATCAGGAATCCCTAAGGAGTTTGTGAAATGTTTTTGCAAATTCTTGAAGAAGAAATTCAAATGTATGGTGAATATTTTTGTGACTTTATTTTACTTTAGGTAATATGAATTTATCTTGTGAAAATATAGAAAAAAAGAATTTCAAACTTTTTTGTATTTTGATATTATTTTATTCTTTTGGTTATTTTTTATCAACATAAAAGAGAAATCTTAAAAAAACCTGTGTTTAAAAGAGGATTGTCAAATATTTGCTTTTGAGAAGAGAAGCACTGCATAACACCGTGAGTAAATGAATGTTGCATCCACTTTAGTGGAAAATCTTTTTTTTTTTTAAATTCTTTCTGTCACAATAGGCATAATAAACATTATGTTTTTCTATGTTTAGTTCTAATGAAAAGAAATAGAGAATATTGAATGTTACTAAACTGTCCAAGGAATTTATCATAGCTATAAGCACATGCTCTTGTATGTTTGCTTATAGCTATGATAAATAGCTATAAGCTATTTATCAATTGTATTAATATTAATAACTGTATATGGACTTCCATTAAATCAAATCAAACAAAAGTAATGTAATAATTAGTGTTAAAATCATTTTCATTAATTTTCATTTCATATTTAATTTAGGAATGTTCAGGAGCTGCAAGAGATTTAAGCAACATACTTTAAATGGAATGTTTTATGTGTACATTGTATTCAATTGAAGGATTGATGAGTTATTAGAATTTTTTGCCTCCTAGTTTTCCTTTAAGGTCTTTATTTTCATCCAGAGCTTTTTTTTTTTTGAATCCTACTTTTTTTTTTATTAATGGTGGTATTTTATGTAAGGTGTAATCAAAAAAACTTTCTGCTCCTACTGCAATCAATACAGAACTGTCCTTCACGAGATGTAAGTGAAATAGAATCTGCTGGATTTAGTTCAGATTTAGTTTAGTTATTTAGTTCAGGGCAATTGTGTATTATGTTTTTTTTTTTCCCCTCAAAAAATGGCAGATTTCAAGTCGAAAAAAAAAACATATGCATTGCTTTTTTTCAGACAGGGAAAATCTTCCACAGAGACCTTTTTAGGACTTGATCCTGACTTAGATGACTTCATCTCACCTGATGGACAGACAAGTTTGTTCCAATCTGAAGTGCAGTAGCATAGAAATGCTGCAGCATTCGAGAAAATTGTCAAAGGTGCTGGGGTCAGATGGGTGCCAGTGACATGATATTTTTAATTATCAAAGTTGTCACACTAAAAAAGGTGTGTAGTTATGAATTTGACAAGGACACCAGTAACCTCGCTGCACTACTGCAGTAGTGCATGCTAATTATGCCCATGGAACTGTATATTCCACACTTCATCCCAACGGTCAAACTAGTAACCCACATTTCTATTCAAATGTTGGCCATTATCAGTGGGAAGACAGATTGAAAGCAAATCTATGAAGTGTACACTGGAGATTGTTGTGGTAGCAAAAGGAATCCTAGCACTCATTTTTCTTCATATATCATGAAATTGCCAATAATTGTATACAGTAATCCCTCGATTAGTGCATCATTTTTTTTTCAATACCAAATTCGATTAGTGCGCCTCTAAAATTCTATTAGTGTGCCCATATACATCTTAAAAATAAATGTTACAGATTTTAAAAATTTTCTATCTATGCATTTTTATGGCTAACTATTTTAAAAAATCACTCACCAGAATGAAATAAAATAATTTAGATATCGATTTAAAACATTTTACAATGTTTTGTAAAATTTTTTAAAATAGTATGCCATTAAAAAAATTTTTAATGGCATACTACACTATTTCCATGTATACTATGTTCCAAATTTTTACTGCCAAATACAACTTCTCTCATACAACCTATGGACCAGGAGATTATTGCAACCTTTAAGGCATACTACCTGAGAAGAACGTTTAAACAGGCAATAGAAGCAACACCTGGTGAGAATTATATAACATTCATAGAATTCTGGAAGAAATTTAATGTTAAATCTGCTATTGAAAATATTCATCAATATTGGAATGAAATTACTGCTAGCAATATGTGAGCCGTTTGGAAGCACATTCTTCCACATTGTGCAAAAGATTTTGGAAACTTTTCAAATGAAATGGATAATGTTGTTGAGGAAATTGCCAACATCGGGAATGAACTGGGTTTTGATGAGATTGACAATGATAACGACCAAGAGTTAATTAAACCTCATTCTGAAGAATTGAGTGATTCTGACCTGCTAAATTTAGATGCACAGCAGGAAGATCCCGAAGAATATGAAGAAAATTTAACCACTGATAGTCAGCCACAAGAGATTTCACAGAAACAATTTGAAAATATTTTTCGTACAATCAAAGTTTTTAAGCAGCAATGCTTAGAGACTGACCCTGATGAAGAGAGAAGCAGTAAAATTTGCAGAAGAGTAGAAGAGGCAATAGGGCCATACCGTCGGTTGTATGAAAAAAAAAAGAAACAAAATGCCTGCCAAACTACGTTAGCCCAATTCTTTGTTAAGAAGTAGAATAATAAAATTTTTATTCTGAATATGTTTTATTGTCTTTCAGCTTCATGGTTTTCCTTTAACTACACCCTGAGACATACCTTAATTCTTTTATAAAAAAATTAAGGATCAAAAGAGAAATCTGAGGAATGAATTATACATTTTCCCATAGGTTATTATATTCGATTAGTGCGTTTTCGATTAAAGATTAAATGTGCCTGTTTTAAAGAACGCATTAGGTGCACTAATCGAGGGATTGCAGTAGTTTTGTTTTGCGATTTACTTATTCCCTAGATCAGACATCCTGTAATTTTTCCAATATTCAGTTTGGCAATTGAAGGAAAATTTTGATGACATTATCATGATTCAGAATAATACGACTGGTTCTATTTGCTTTAAAATACATGACTTCTGCAAAGGTTTTCAGCATTGGCGTGTTTTTTATGTGAATCCCATCCATGAGTCACAAAGCTTATTAGCCCACCCACATACATTAATGCCAAACATAGAGCTTTCTCAAGTGACCTTAGGCTTCCTAAAAGAGCAGGGTGGTCATAATCTTACACTAGGCCAGGGATTCTCAACCTATAGTATGCGTACCACTGGTGGTATGTGAGCCACTGCCTTACTGATACATCTAATATCTTGAATTAAATATAGTGGTGCACCACTAGAAAAGATTGAGAACCCCTGCACTAGGCCATGAAATTCATCTGCCACATAAACCTGTTTAACCTACTGTCTCTGGTCACAGGGACCTGTATTTTGAAGGGCGGGTATTCCCTTTAAGATAGATGTCATTATCTTTAGAGTATTTAAGTTAGTAACATTTTCAAAATTTTATAAAAATTAGTAACTTTATTAAAATTACTGGCATTCAAATTTTTAAATTTTTGACATTCCAGATTCATAATAAGTATTTCATGATGCTGACATATTATTTGTAGGGAAATTAATGTGACAATTATTGTTTGTGCTGCAACTTCTTTACAATGAAAAGTATAGAATATTACAGATGAAAAACTTTCACATTCAAAATGCAGAATAATCAGAGCCTTGGTTGAAGCCTCTAACAGTGTGTTGGTACATTAATATCCTTATGCGAGTAAACTGTTACTTTCACCATCTCACTCACATAAAGATATTAATGTAAAGATCATAAAGTGGCCCTATTCATGTAAAGCATTGTACTGTGATCATCCAAGTAGATTTTGCAGAAATATGAATGAAATAACATAAAGATCACTAGATTTTGTGGAACTTAATGGGTCTGGTCTTAACATCTATACCATTTCTACAGTGAGAGACCATTTTATTTTGCTTTTGGTGTTTTATTTTCTGAAGCTTTAATATTTGATTTGAATGACTTGTGTATTTTTAATTTATTAAAATCAGTTACAATAATATTTTGTAACTGATTTTTTTTTTAAATTTAATTTTTTTGATTTTAAGATCAAGTTGTAATTTGATAGTTGCCGTCATAGTTCCTCAGCACCTGAGCTTCGATCACCAGAAAGCCAGTCTTCGCCTCCCTTTAATGTAGTACATAGTTTGCTTCTCTCTCAGATGCTACAGCTTTCCTCTGCTTGCCCATCTCCAGTTTCACTGAGTGAGGAATCATCTCCTACCTCATTATCAGGATCATGTTTCCAGTATGTTTTAGGAGCAGCTACATCTATTGCCACAAAAGTCCATGAAGAAACCCTCACTTACCTGAACCAAGGTGAGAAAAGATTAACAAATAACCATCGTAAATATGATAGTACTAGAGCAGTGGTCACCAAAGTGGTCGATATAACATTGTTAGGGGTCGATTCGGGCTCAGGGGTTGATTGGGGTCGATAGAAAAATATAAGACATCATTGTATGGGTAATATTTAATTCGGTTAACTTGGATTACCTCCATCCTGAATGACAACGCAATTAAGAGTGAATCGTGGGAACAGTGTCATGAGTAGGACCTGTAAGATGGAGCAAGGTCATGAAAATAGTTACGGAGGCCAAAATGACGTATTTACCAATAAACGGATGTCCGTATTTCCTACCCATGGTACATCCTATATATACCTATAGGAAGATTGTATTATTATTATTTTGTTATCTAAATTAAATTTTATATTTTATATATTATTTATCCCTCCTATCAAATATGTAATGTTAATAAGGACGTCAAAAACGTATCCCTTTGACGTCAAGCCAATATAATAATAGATACTATATTATACATACAAGAAACACTGTAACTATAAAATAAACAATCTAAAAACTCACATAAGTGTCTTTTTTGCTTATCCTGTCATAATTACGTAATAGTAAAATAGAGGGGGGTCGATAAGAAGTCAAGAAACTTTTGAAGGGGGTCGATGGTCAAAGAAGTTTGGCGACCCCTGTACTAGAGAGTTATTTGAAAATATAGATTAAAATAGAAAATTAGGAAATATTGCACAGAATTACTTATGGTGTATTTAATTGAAAAAGTATGCCCTCTATAGCATTTGGCAGGTAACGTTATAAATAGATGTAGAGAATAGATCCAAATTTTTTTTAATTATTGATATGCCTCTCAAAAGACAATGGGAATTGGAAATGGTTTATTTTTATGTTAATTTTAGTTCAGTGTCATGTTTTAATTGCAAACTATTGTCCTAGTGGGAGAAAAAAAAAACTTAGTTGTCAATTAGAAAAAGAAATGTATTTTGTAAAATGAATATTAAACAGCTAAAATTCAGGTACTTGGCATGTTTTACTATTTACAATAAGTTAGACATACAAGAAACACTTTTATACAAAGTTAAATACAAAGTTAAAAGAAACATACTATTTAACATATTAAAAGAAAGACAAATACCAAATAATATCCTAAAAGCTGTCACAAATATATATGAAAATAATCAAATACAAATAAGATTAAATCATGAGCTATCATATACAAGAGAGATAAACCAAGGGGTCCGACAGGGATGTCCCCTCTCAGCAACTCTTTTTAATATCTACTTAAATGAAATAATAATAAAATGGAGTAAAAATTTACATCAAGGAATTAAACTTTCACCTACAGTTAACTTAAACACTCTCCTCTTTGCAGACGACCAAATAATAATTACAAATTCTGAAGATAACTTACAGAAAGCTGTTTTAAATCTAAATGAGATATCCAAAGATTATGGTATGATAATATCAATGGAAAAATCAAAAACTATGGCCTTTAAAGGGCAAGATCCAGCAAGAACTAAAATAGTATTAGATAACAAGATCTTAGAACAGGTGAATTCATTTAACTACCTAGGATGTATGATCACTTATGAAAATGAAAAAGATATAAACATAAAAATTGCAAAATATTTAAAAATAACAGGAGTAATTAACTCTATATTTAAACCAAACCTAGTTCAAAAACAAACCAGGCTAAAAGTATACAATACATTAGCCCTACCGGTCTTAATGTATGGAAGCGAAATCTGGACAATAAAACAAAAAGACAAACAAAGATTAACAACAGCAGAAATGAAGTTTATGAGAAAAACTGCAAAATATACCCTATTTGATCACAAAAGAAACGAAGATATTATGAAAGAACTAAACCAAGAACCAGTAATTGAAAAAATTAAAAAATATAAACATAGATGGATGGAACACATTCAAAGAATGAAAACAGAAAGATTACCAAAACAAGCCTTAAAGTACAAGCCATTAGGAAAAAGAAAACCAGGACGTCCTCTTAAACGATTCAACGATGACTTTTAAGGCCGGAACAGGCCATACTAGGCCTAAATCCTTGATACGTATGATGATGATGACAATAAGTTAGAAAGTAAAACATTGTTAAAATACACATACTTATCATTTTCTTTTGTAAGCGTTTGTGCTTATCTTTCTTTGAAGAGATCATAACAATCTATCATATTAGCATTCTATTTTCTCCCATTATCATCACTCTGTCACCATGATGTCCTAGTAGAACTGCTCACTCTGCTTGTCCCTCACTGCATCAGAATTTTTAGGTAAGGAGTTCAGATTTATTTTACTTCTTTTTTATCTATTCTTATTTACTTGTTTATTATCATCAGTCCAGAGATTTTGAAAATAAGTTACACAGTTTTCTAAATCTCTTGTTTGTATTTTTGCATTTCCTTTTGTTTCTTTCTTCATGTATTTTATTATTTTATAGATTGTTTTGTTGTGGCTTAGTTATATCCTTTTCTAGTTTTGTTACAAAATTGTTCCATATCTCTCTATTTTTTTCCTTACTCATTTTGCAATTGCACTGTTTCTTTTGTATTCTATTTTTGCTTCTACTGTCTTGGAATTGAGCCATTTCTGGTAACTCATTTTTATTTTCATTATCTTTTCTGTTTCTTTGTCACAGTTTTGTGGTCCTCTTTTTCTATTCCATTTATTACTTCTAAGTTTTCTGTTGTTGCTTTTGTCAGGATTTGTTTCAGATTTTCCCATTCCTCTTCTATGTCATTTGATTCATGTATGGTTTCTGTTTTTAAATCAGTGCATTTCTAATATTGTTGCTTTATATGGGGATCTTATAATGGAGAAATTTTGTAACTCGGTTGGTAGTTATTTTCCACTTTATTTTTAGCCATTTTGGCTAAAATGGCTATTTTTAGCCATCTGATCATAAAATAATCAGAGTTTAATTAAAAACCTTGATAGACTCTTACATCTAGGATTAACTCAGCTATTTTAAAATATGAGATAACATAGTCAATCACTGATTTGACTATATTATCAGTATAGTCAATCACTTATATCCTCTGGCTGACCATGTATATTTATGTATTTTGTTATGTTTAAATACTGAGTTCATTATTCTTGTACTGTTATAAATGATAAAATCTTTCACTTTGCATCCATTTTGATTACACATATCTTCACCAAAAATCTCTATATTTGTTTTGTATTTCCTGTTTCTTATTCTGGCATTTAAATCCCCTGCTTGTTTTATCTATGAATTTCTGTGGTTCTTTGTAAAAGGTTTTACTGTCTCATTCTTTTCCCTCTTCTGGCGCATATGCACTGATTATTGTTATGTGACTTCTTAATGTTTTGAGTCTAATTTTCATTAGCGTTTCAGTCCAGTAGTTATGACATATAATATTGTTCTTCATAGATTTGTGTATCATAATCATATCTGCTTTTGCTCTTTCTTCATTTTTTACTCTGCTATAGATTGGCATATAGTTATTTGTTTCTTTTGTATTGTTTTGCTTTTTCTTTGTTTCTGTTACTATACATATCTTTACATTGTCTTGGTTTAGTAGTTCATCCAGTTCCTCTTCTTTGTGTGTGTGTGTGTGTGTGTGTGTGAGAGAGAGAGAGAGAGAGTGATGCTCCTTACATTCCAAGTTGCAATTTTCATTATATGTACCTTCCTCCAGTTTCATTTACATTTTCCTGAATCATGGTCATTTTCCTGATAGTCCATCCAGATTATTTTCTTTGGCTGAGACTTGAAAGTATATTAAATTTCCCCAGGACAGGTTACTGTCCTTTCACTAGGTAAGTCCAGTGGTAGGGTTGCTACCTAATGCTTCTGGATATGCAGTTCTAACAGCATTTGCTCTGTTAGGGTTATACTGCCCATACTTGGATTGCCAGTACCTCATTTGTACTTTTAGAGCAGGATGGACCACAAGTAGGTGAGTTCGGCATTTCAGTGGGAAAAGCTATATATTGCACTTCACCACCCCCTTCACACCCCAAGATCCTTTCTGGTGATGCTAATTTCTTCCATAACAACATGAACTCAATTTCTGAAGCCACAATAGTCATTTGTGCAGTAAGGTTAAAAATATTTCCTCACAGCCTTCATTGTACTAGCTGTAACTCCTTGCCATGACTCATAACTCTTTTTAATAGCTTGCCTAATATTAAAATTCTTCCCAAATTCAGTCAATGAAATTACATCTTGCTCATCGTAGGTTGCACAACTTTTCTTCATAGATAATAGGCTGTGAAAGTTGCATTTATGCCTCAGTCCATTGGCTTTAGCAAAGATGTAGTGTTTGGAGATGAAAATATGACATTTTCAAAAGATTCATTCAGTGGAGCAGGATGTCCAGGGGCATTGTCAAGAACTATAAGAGCACTTTAAATGTAAGGTTATTTTGCTTGCAATAGTTTTTGACTGCTGGACAAAAATAACTCTTAAACCAGTCTTTAAATAAAACTTGCTTGACCCATGACTTTTTGTGTGCCACATTACAGGCAGTGACGCTTTGTTGCATATGCTTAAAGCCCTTGGATTTAGTGAATGGTAAATAAGTTTCAGTTTGAAATTACCTTCAGCATATCCTCCCAACAGAAGAGTTAAGCAGTCTTTGGAGACTTTATAACCAGGTTGTAATTCGATTCTTCATTTTTAGCAAAGTTTCTAGATGACATTTTTTTCCAGTAAATGCTAGTTTCATCAATATTAAAATTTTGGCAGTCATCGTAATTATTTTCTAAAATATTTTTTTAACTTCATAACTTCATCTTGATATTATGTATGCAGTTTGAACTTTAAACTTTTCAAACTTCTCTGCTGGCAGAAAATATTTTGGTATCCTATCCCCTTTGAATTTGTTTTCTTTGAGCAATGAAAACTGGCTAAGTGTTTTTACCATTATGTTGTTATTACCAATTGGAATCCATTTTTGATTTGCAATCTTCCAGCCAAGTTATTAAAAGTTCTCCATCTCAACCAGAACAGGACTTCTGTTCCTAGTGCACTACATAATAAAAGATTTGATGCAATTTTACCTTGTTCTATGTATTCCTTAGATTTGGACAGTTAGTTGTATCATAGGTTCGTTGAGGACTTGCACCATGTCAATGCTTGCCTTGCTTTGACTGTTATCAAACTATTTATTAATGTCAGATTTCATATCCAGAGTAATAACTTTTTGTTTCTTTGTATTGGATTTCATTGGTGTATCATTTTTCCTTTTATACATGGTGAATTTTTGCAGAATATTAATTATTACTTAGTGTAAAATGCAGTAATGGGAAGACACTGCTTTGATTTGTCTGTGTTTGATGGTTGCCTAAGTGAAACTGTGCTTCTGACAAAATAATGCCATGGCAGAAGCACAATCTGGCAACACTGTTTACAGACAACAGTTTTCTAGCATGTTTTTGTTGTTTCATAATCAGCCACACTATTCACAATTTTAAGGGAGCACTTAAAATTTATGCAATGCCATAAATGTTTGTAACCACCTTAACCGAAACTCACATTCATCAGAAATGCATATATCAAGGTTTACCTGTATATACAAACAATAATAATTACTGTGGTTGATTGTTTCAATTTTTATGTTAATGTGTAAAATTTGAAGTCAGTTATTGTACAACATTGATGATTAACCAATAAGAACTCTTGATGTATTGTTTTCTGTTAACAGGTCAGTCATATGAAATAAAACTCAAGAAACTTGGGGATCTCACAGAGATGAAAGGAAAACGGCTAAAGGTAAAATACTTGTCTTGTTAGTATTATTGGGATACGTGGGGAACTTAAATGTGGTCAAAATATTTTGTTAAAATACATTTCTGAACTCACGCATGAATAAATGTATTGCTTTTGTCTGTGAGACTGTGAATAACAAAACATTTAACTGTAGTATTTGTAATAGCAGTACTTCTAATTAAATGTTTTTTGGGTATAAGAATTATATTCAGTGAGTAATTATTGGTTTCCTGATATGTATCCTCAAGAGGTGTACAGGATACTATGACAGTACTACATTCCTTTATTACCAGTGTCTTGTCAACAATTTTCCTCCAAATTATTCTATCACTTATCAACAGTATTATTAGATCTTATATTCCTCTCTTCTAGGGCACCTGCTGACTGCATCAATCCACTCAGATCTTGGCTTTCCTCTCTGTCTTTTTCCTGCCATCTTGGCATCAGGCATGATAGACACAAGCTAACTTTTTCACTTCCACTCTGTTTAAGTGACTGTTGCACTCCAGATTAGCTCTGGTCACATTCCTTTCTAATATCCTCAATTTTAATAAATTTAGTTTAATCCTTTATCCAAGTGTGAGCAAACAAAGTTTGCACCTGAAAGTATCTTCAGGACTGGAGTAAGGTGGTACAATACCAGGCAACTCGTTGCAAAGGTGGAGCAAGATAACATCACTCCTATCTCAGTATCTCCCATAATGCAAAACCAAGTGAAAAATAAACTTTCAACATCTTTCTCTAAATCCAGAGTAATTTAATAAAAAGGTGGCACACCATTTGGCAACTCCTATAGGTGGAGATGACCTTGCTAATGCTTCTGCCTAGTATCTCCACTTGGGCCTGGCTCCCACTGAAGAGACCTCAATAAAGGTCAAAACTAGTCTGGCCCTTCCCTTAATGTATAACATTATACATATCCACAAGGAGTTGTGTTTTGCATTATGGGAGATACTGAGATAGGAGTGATGTTAGCTTGCTCCACCTTTGCAACGAGTTGCCTGGTGTTGTACCACCTTACCCCACTCCTGAAGATACTTTCAGGTGCAAACTTTGTTTGCTCACACTTGGATAAAGGATTAAACTAAATTTATTATAGTCTAACCAAGTAAAAAATAAACTTTCAACATCTTCAATTTTAAGTATGATTCTGCTGTTGATACCATCTGTTCACTTTCTAATTTTTCTCAGAACTCTCATATCTGAGGTCTCCAGTCTTTGATCAACTTTTATTTCTAACCCAAATCTAAGATCCATAAGTTAAAAATGGTTTGAGCACTGCCTAGTATACTACTAAGTGTTTTGGTTAATTTCTCTCTTATTCCAGATAAATTTATTTATCTGACTCTTCTCACCATACCTTCTTTCCATATTCTATTGTCTGTTTTCATATTTAATTTTTTTTTATCTTCACAAAAAATTGTGCCTAAATAGCTAAAATATTTTACTTCTTCTATAGGTTCTCATTGAGAATGTACCAAGGGTGGTCTGAAAAGTTCTCAGCCTAACAATGAAAAAACTAATTTATAATTTCAAAATTATTTTTATTTTTCAACATAATCCCCCTTAAGACTAATGCATTTATTCCAGCGATGCTCCAACACCATTATTCCTTCCCTGTAGTGGTTCTCAGTAAGATCTGCAAAATACCCCTCTACAGTTGCAATCACCTCTTGATTCAAAGAAGAACGCTGACCAGTGAGGAAGAATTTTATTTTTGGGAGAGATAGAGGGAGCCAAATCTGGGGAATAAGGTGGATGGTCCAACAATTCATAGCATATCCCTCAATTTTCCCATTGCCAAAACACCTTTGTGGGCAGGTGCGTTGTCCTGATGAAAGATGATTTTTTCTTCTGCAAACTGGGTCTTCTTTTCTCATGAATGTTTTCATCTAGTCTGATTGAAAGATCGGAATAATATTCCCTGGTTATTGTTTTACCCTTTTCAAGATAATTAATAAACAAAATGCCTTTAGCAACCCAAAACACCAATGCCATGACCTTTCCTGCTGATGGAATCGACTTTGTCTTCTTTGGTGCTGAACAACCGGTTTCTGTCCACTATTTTGAATGCTGTTTGGATTCTGGTGTGTAATGGTGAATTCAAGTCTCATCCATAGTAATAAATTGATGCACAAAATCAGTTTTATTCTTGTTAAAACGTTCCAAGCACTGTTCAGAGATTTTCATGCGACTGCATTTTTGATCTGCTGTGAGCAAGTGCGGCACCCATCTTGTGCAGAGCTTTTTCATTTGCAATTCTTCATGCAAAATATATTCTACACATTCTTTTGAAATGCCTATAGTTTGAGCAATTTCACGCACTTTGACTTGCCGGTCATTCAATACCATATCGTGCACTTGATCAGTGATTTCTGGTGTTGTTGCACTTTTTTGGATGCTCTTCACCTGGATCATCTTCAAGGCTGGTATGGCTATGTTTAAACTCGGCAGCCCATTTCTCAATTGTTGAAAACGAAGGAGAAGAGTGCCCATAAATTTTTATGAACTTTGAATGAATTTCTTTTGGCATTAAACCTTCTTTTACAAAGAATTTTATAACCTCGTGATACTGAATTTTATCCATTTCAAGGGATACAGGCAACACCTTTTCTTCAGACAGCTGTATAAAACAAACTACTTGTTTCACATGGATGCTTATGACAGATTTAGAAAAAAAGAAATCTTGCTGATAGTGTTGCCATCTATGAACGAGGCCGAGAACTTTTCAGACCACCCTCCCCTCTTATTTAAAGATTTCCAAATTTCTGTCTATTTTCAGATTATGGTCTTTTTATTGCTATTTCATGTCAAATCGGTTACAGGTTTTACATGAAATAACATGAAATATTTGTTATTCAGTTTAGTTAACGCATCCTGGAGACTTGCACTGGATTTGCAATCAGTGTGCAAAGTTTGCGGAGTTTGTTTTGTTGATGATTTTTCATCCTACGACCTTCCTATACTTCCTTCCATTCTGAATACTGACTTATAAATTAAAGATGCCAAAAAATTATATCTTAGTTTAATCCTTTATCCGAGTGTAAGCAAACAAAGTTTGCATGTAAAGTGACTTCACAACTGGGCTACTTGTATATAGAGACTGATTACTTTACACCAGTTGCCATAGTATTCAATAATGCAATGCATGTATCCTTACAGACATGTATAATGCTATGCATTATGGGATGAGGCACTACCCAGACCCATTTTAGCCTTTATTGATGTCTCATCAGTGGGAGACAGAGCCAGCAGTGATACCAAGGTTGAAATAATGCAGAAGTCATATTTCCATATACAAGTAGCAAAAAGGAGCTGTCACACCTTATTACTAAAATACTCTGGAATAGAGATAGATGTTGAACATTTTTGCTCACTTGGTTTAATCCTTTATCTAAGTGTAAGCAAACAAAGTTTGCACATGAAGTGACTTCCCAGCTTATAACTTAAATTAAGACTGTATAACTATTTACGTCCCATTAACTCCATATAAGTCTGTTGTATTCTGTGAAACTTTTCTCAGCACCTTGTGATATGTAGACACAGATCCCTTTTATGTTCCCATGATTTCTACAGCTATATTTCTTAGTTTATAGAAAACCTTCCAGTAGACGGATACATTCATTAAGATGCTGTTTTTAAATCCACTGAAATAGTAGTGGATTTAATTCAACACCTTTACTTTCCTATTTGTAGTGTTTATTTAACATTGCTAACTAAAAATATGAGGGTTTTTACTAGCCTGGTCTGTATATTTAGCTATACAAATCATGATTTAAATAGGAAATGCATAAGGATCAAAGCTAGATAACTTGGAGGAGACCCTCACATAACCTTTAAGGAATCCAGAGAACTGACTGCTGTTTCTGACCTAATCAAATCATGCAAATCATGCTTAAGAATTTAATTTCCGATATTCTTAAGAAGAATTTCTGAAATGCTACACATTCAGAGTAACGCCTACACATTCAGAGAAAGTAATTCATAGCGCCTCCGTAGCGCAATTGGAAGAACGACGGTACATTGCGCCCTTCGATTGGAATAGGCCTAAGTTCGATTCTCGTCGCGACGGGAGGAATCTTTATCTGGTCGATTTCAATCGAAGGTGAGTTAGCCGATCTCATATGGAGGTAGCAGGGTTTTTTCTCCCGGAAACTCGGGTTTTTCATCCCGCATACATACAAATCGGCCCATCAGAACACACGCAATTTACAGACAAAAATTACTAGTTGTGGTGGTGTTGGAAGTGGGCGGTAGATGGCGTTGATTCGTAGTAGAGGTTAGGTGTAGAGAGAATTGTAGATGTCCTCCCACGATGAGTCTTCGGACTCCTTGGAGGTATCAGGAATAATAATAATAATAATAATAATAATAATAACATTAATGTAATGTAAATGCATTCATAAAGTTACATGTAGAAACATTTATTAAGTAGAATTATTAATTAATTTTTTTTTTGTTTCAGAGTATTGTTAGAGTCGGTTTTCAGGAACGCAGACTCCAGTATATGGAGAAAGAGCAAATTTTGCAATGGCAACATCAAAGACATGGAGAAAGAATTTTAGAAATTGGTATGCATGTATATGTGTGTGTGTGTATATATATACATATACATATGTTATGGTTTCAGTAAATCTTAAATATATATTTGCACAATTTCCAGGTCTTTTTTCTGAATCACAATAAAGAAAAGGGGTTCATGTGTAAGTATAACTAAGAATTATAGCTGACTTTTTATTTATTCAATCCAAATACGAATTATTTAGATTTCCTTTTGGATCCAAGAAATATTTATATTGAATTCTTAACTAAAATCTTTATTCTCTCTTGAATTTGTAACTTAGATTTCGATGTAAAAAGAATTTAAAAATTCTTTTTCCCACCTTTTGTCAAGGATTCTGTATTAGTACAATAATTATTACCAGCAGCTACAGGGATTACAAAAAAAAAGCAAAACACATTGATGTGGGTAAATTATTTGTTTGGATTTATCTCAATATTCATTTGTTATTATTACAATTTTTATTTTCTGTTAATTACATCATGAGAATTCCACTTTAACCTTCTATATACCTGTTAAGCCTGACTTTAAAAAGTTGTTCAATACTTAAAATGTTTTCCTTGAGCTAGACTCTTGTATAATATCTGAAAGACCAATTTACAGTAGGGTGACAGACGTCTCTTTTTTTAATAGGATTGTCCCCTTTTTTAGACTCTGGTCCCATTGTCCTGACAAAAGCTTAACAGGATGCTTTTATTGTTATTAACTTTAGTCCTGTTTTGTCTCATTTTGGAATTCGTGGTATGACTTCATTCTTGTATATTCGAATATGGAAAGGATAATGTCTCTGTTGGGGACATGTCATAGCTTGAGATCAAAAACATGCATGCTGTGATGATTATTAATTTCTTGCTGGGTGGTTACAAGGTTAATTTTATCATGGATATTTCAATTTATCATGAAATATCCATGATAAAATCTGGATATTTCATCCAGATTTTATCATGCTGAAAAGGAAGTGTAGTTTCACTCGGGATTTAAAAGAAGAATATCCCTTCTTGAAAGACGACAAAACAATAAACAAGTTGCAATGTACTGTGTGTCATTCGGTTTTTTCAATTGAACATGGAGGCCGTTCTGATATAAAACAGCATTTGACGAAGCAAAAATGTAACAGCCACTGCGCGCAGTTCAAGTCAAGATGTTACATCATTTTTCATGAAAAATCAAAAGGGAAATTAACTGACAAAAGTAAATGTCTTACAGCTCAAGAAGGTTTGTTTGTGTTTCGTGCAGTAAAACATAATCTTTTTTTGAGGTCAATGGACTGCACCTCTGCAATAATGAGAAATTTATTTCAAAAGAAATTTACATGTGGCATGTGGGTGAACAGCATGCCAATCAATTTTAATGAATGTCCTGGCACCTTACACAATGCGAGAAATAACAATTGAATTGAAACAAGCCAAATATGTGTCAGTTATGGTAGACACATCAAACCACAGAGATTTGAAGTTGGTGCCTGTCCTTATTAGGTATTTCATCCCAAATAAAGGTATTCAGATTAAAGTGATAGATTTTCAGAACATAACAGGAGAAACAGCAAAACTGCTTGCAAATCATATATTGGATATTTTACAGAAACAGCAGCTGACTGAGAAAATCATTGCATTTTCTCAGTCAACTGCAATGCCAACTTCTGTGGATACAAACAAGGTGGTTCCAACAATGTATTTTCAAGACTCAAGAAATGAACATTCATTCTATTGGCTGTGCTGCTCAAGTTGTTCATAATGGTGTACAGACTAGTGCTGATGTTTTGCATATTGATATCGAAATAACTGTAAATAAAATATTTCATTGTTTACACTGTGAGAGTAGAGAAATTGAAGAATTTCTGCACGTTTACAGAAATTGAATACAAGCATGTTCTAGGTGGTAGTATACAAACAAGATGGTTATCATTACTACCAGCCATGAATAGGATTATTGACATATATGATGGACTCAGATCTTACTTTTTATCACAAGATAAATGCCCTACATTGTTGAAATCATTTTTCAGTAACCAACAATCAATACTTTGGATTCATTTCATGCAAAATCAGCTGAAAATATTCTCAGCAACAATAACGAAAATAGAAAGGGAAAATATTTCAGTAACTGAAGTGATAGAAGAATTGGAATTTCTCAGACAGAAAATTACAAACAGGTAAGCTGAGAACTTTCAAACATTTAAAATATCATCGATTATTTCAGAGGGTATCTTTGATGAAAAATAATTTTTAGACACTAAAATTTATTTTATGATACTTTCCTTGAATATTTAAGCAAATGGACTTATCATTTCCAGCCATTGAAAGCATTTCGCTGGATTAAGTTGCAGACTCCACTAACTTGGGCTAAAGTTGCAAGCAGCCTAAAAGCAATCAGTGATTTGATAGCAAAATATTCAATATTGTTGATGAAGATGAATTATTTGATCAAGTCAGCCATATAAATAATGTTGTGAACTCCGAGATGGAAGAATGGAAGGACACAAACGCTGAAGTGGACAAAAAGTGGTGTGACATGTTTAAGTTGCTCGAAGAAAAAAACATCCATTACAAAAACGTACTGCCAGTTGTTGTGTTTGTTATGGCAATCCCAGGAATAAACATAGCTGTAGAGAGAATTTTTTCTCTCATGAGTTCTTTATGGTCTGATGAAAAGAACCACTTCAACACCAAGACTGTGAAAGCAATAATTGTGATCAAGACACACTTTGACATTTTGTGTGTTGACTTTTATGAATGCATCTTGAAAGAATCAACACTTTTGGAAGAAATAATGTCTTCATATAAATGTAACGATAATGCTGATACTGCATAATTATAGTGCACGCTTGAGTCCTTTGTACTGTAATTATAATTATATATTATTTCATTTTAATGTAGAGCATACCAGAAGTGTCCCATCTTTGTCCCTTTTTTTAATTGCTGAAAAATTCAATATTATTTTCCTTTATTTTCTGTTTAAATTATATATATATATATATGTATATATATATATATATATGTATGTATGTATAATTTCTTAACTGAAAAACTGTAAAAGACTTGCAAATTTCACCATGTTCTGGAAAACAAAAAATAACTACAATAGATATACTACAATATACTAATGATATACAATAGCTATAACAAGATTCTGGGATGAATTAGGAGAAAAAGAAATGGCTTGAAAAAAAGTATGAAGCCACATCTAATAAGTGGTATCAGTGAAACTTGTTATAGATCCAGGAATGAGATGTTATGTTTGTATACAAATGCTAGAAGTATAAGGAACAAGGCAAGCAAAATGACTGCATTGATTGTGTTTGTTCACCCCAAAAATTGTTGAATAAGTAAGACATTGTTGGATGAGGATGAAATACATCATACCCTTCCATCTCTATCTATTCCTGTCAGAAATATTTTATCCAGACAGGAATAGAGATGGAAGGGTATGATGTATTTCATGAAGATAGAAAAGTAAAAAGGGAGGTGGAGTACTATTGATGATAGAAAAAGAGCTCATACAAGGTAGAGATACAAGATGGAAATAGGGGCAGTGGTTTTGAGACATATGGTGTGAGATAGAGGTGAATAGAATGAAATACTTAGTTGCATGTTACTATAGACCTGGTAATGTGGATGTATAATCAAATTAGCCAGGCAAATAAGAAAATGATGATCATAATGGGTTATTTTAATTATGACAATATAGATTGCAATAATGAGAGCTTTTAGTAAATCAAGTATAGTAACTAATAATCAAATATCATTCTCTTTAATTATTGTTTTTTAATATTATTTAAATTAAGGGGATATTAAATCCCACATTGTTTTAAAACCGAATAAAGGTTTCATTTCGGCGATATAATGTTTATATCACCGAAATGAAGCTTATTAGCTCTTTATATTTAAGTAACTTAATGGTTGCACCTGTTTGGAAACTCGTATAGCAGTGTATATAAGTTCTTTTCACTATACACTTTGGTATTAATTTGGTCTAGCTACTCACTGATGAAGTCTCAAAAAAGGCTGAAACCGGTCTGGGTAGTGACCTCCCACCATAATGTAATAACAGCATACATTTCCTAGGAAATGTGTTTTTACATTATGGAAAATACCTAAGAATAGCGATCAGAACTTTGCTGCGAGTTCTCTGGTATCGTACTACGTACTAGGGTCACTTGTATTAGCTCTTGCAAGTGGTAGCCGATAGGTTATAGTATACTATATTAGGCATGAAACTCTCTGATTCCAATCTTTGAGTTTCTTATTCGGTTTAAAAACAATGTGGGATTTAATATTCCCTTAATTTAAATAATGTTTATATTGCCGAAATGAAACTTATTAACTCTTTATATTTAAGTTTTTTAATATATTGTAAAAAGAGCATTCCTTTCACCTCCCCACTATAAGGGATTAGTTATAATTGAAAATCCGCCATGAAAAGTGGCATTTCCAACAAAACGCAGGAAAGAAATTGCTTGTAATTTCACTCCCTTCATGGCGACAGAGTTACAGTTGACCTGACATCGTCATCATCATCAATTTAGTGTTCCGACTAATTTCTCTCTTATTCCATATGAATTTATTCAATTGACTTCCTACCATACCAGCTTTGTTGATTCTATTGTCTATTTCCATATTTAATTTACTGTCTTAACTAAAAATCGTGCCTAAGTAGCTGAAATTTTTTACTTGTTCCACAGGTTCTCCTTTCACAATGCAGTTGACATTTTCAACGATTCTGCCTATTTTCATTGTCTTTGACTTTTTATTGCTGACCTTCATACCATATCTATTACAACAGTTATTCAGTTTAGTCAAGGAATCTTGCAGACTAGTAGTGGATTTATTTAGAAGTACATCGTCCACATAAAGCAAAGAGCTGACATTAACATCTCCAATTTTAATATCATGTTTAATACCACTTTTCTTCATAATGTGATCCATATAGATAATGAATAACAGAGTGGATAATGTACATCCTTGTCTCATGCCAGATTTAACATTAAACCATCTTCCTGTACTTCCTTCAATTCTAACTGCTGACTTGCAACTCAGAGACCAAGTATTGCTTGAAATAAGGCCCCATTGCCACCATATAACTGTAGCATATTGAATAGCTTCTCTCTTGGCACCTGGTGATATGCCTTTTCCAGATCGACAAAACTTAAATATGGATCTTTCTTATATTCCCATGCTTTCACAACTGTTTGTCATAAAGTGAAGATCTGATCCTGACAGCCTCTATTTGGCCTGAATCCAGCTTGTTCTTCATCAAGTTTTCTTCCACAATTCTTCTCAACCATTTCTCAAGTATACTTGCATAAATCTTGCCAAGAACACTCAGTAGGGAAATACCTCTGTAATTCTCACATTCAGTTTAATTTAACTTTTTATATATGGGTACTATTAGAGCTCTACTCCAATCATTGGGAATTCATGCCTCTGTCCAGGCTTTCTGAACTATGTAGTGCAGCCACTGTAAGACTTTTATACCACCATACTTCAGCATTTCTGGTCGAATCTACTCCTGCTGCCGTTCCAAATTTGAAGCCTTTAATGGCTTTTTCTACTTCAAGTATGGATATGTATTGCTGACTGTATGCCTGTTGAGTGTTTTTTACCACTGTAGCTATCACTACTTGTTTCAATTAGCAAAATTTCTAGTTATGTTTAGCTAATTAAGTCAAAGTAATTACTCCATACTTCAAGGATATCTTTTTCTCCCATTTTCATGTCACCTTTATCATCTCTAATTCCTTTTGCAGCACTATTTCCTCCATTTCTAAGCTTCTTCAACAACCTCTAGAATATCTTACCAGCTTCTTGATATTTATTTTCTATGTTCTTGCCAAAGTCCTCCCATGACCTTTGTTTAGCTAGTTTTACACAGTGTTTAGCTTTCTTAGATTTGTCTCTGTATTCTCTCAGAGCACAAGCTGATTTATTTGCCAGGAACTTTTGATATGCTTTCTTCTTTTCCTTCACTGCCTCTTTAACTTCCTGTGTCCCATGAAGTTCTGATTTTTCTATCCTTGCAGACAACCTCACCACATGCCTCTCTGGCTGAATCAATCAGGGTTTTCTTCAAGGCTTGCCACTGAATATCTAAGGTTTGGTTTCTGTTCTCAAACTCTTTCATTTTTTCTTCAATAATCTTAGTGTATTTTAGTCTCCAGTTCCCATCTGAGAAGTGCTCAACTTTTATTCTCTTTAAAACTTTCTTACATGTTATTCTTTTCAATATGAAATTCAATTTTATCCTTCTCAAGACTAAATAGTGATCACTTCCAATTTCAAATCCTCTGTACACTCTGGTGTCCTGCACCAGGTAGAAAACATCACTATCAACAATAACATAGTCAATGAGACTTTTGTTATTCTTATTTTTTTCTTATTCTTCTCTCCATGTGAATTTGTACACATTTTTATGTTGGAACATGGTGTTAGTAATAACCAGTCCATGTCCTGAGCAGAAATCCAACAGGTATTTGCCATTATTATTTGCTTTGCTCTTTACTCCAAATTTTCCCAAAATATTTTTGTATGTCTGACGATCATTTCCTACTCTGCTATTTAGATCCCCAACAAGGAGCAACTTTTCCTTTTTTTATTGTGTCAGTTCTAAAGCTTCAAAAAATTTCTCCACTTCTACCTTAGTAGAACCTTCTGTGGGACCATAGGCAGAAGTAAGTCTCATTGTTCAGTTCTCCATTCTCATATTTGCCAACATCACTATACTTGAGACTGCCTACCATTCAAGAAAATTAGCCTCGTATTTAGTGTTGAATACTATGACTACTCCTTCTTTTCCTTGATTGTCATTGCCTGAATATATTGTATTTATTGCTCAGAAAGATCTCACCAGTGTTTGTGTTTTTTGTTTCAGTCTCCCCTATTATGTCGATCTGGTACTGATCTAATTCCTCAGCTAGCTCCATTTCTTTGCCATTCAGGCTTCTTATGTTGATAGTCCCGATCTTTAAGTCTGGTGATGTTGAGTTGGAGTGTGTTTTCAGATTTGACCTGATGTGAATGTGTTAAACATATGATATAGAGAAAAAGGCATTATGGAGGCAACGTAAGATGAGCGATAATAATCGACTCCATGTGTAGTACAAAGAACAGGCAAGGAGGGTGACTTGGTTGGTAAGGATAACAAAAGTGCAATATGAGTAGCAGGTAGCTAATTAAGCCAAAAAAACCCAGGGAGTTCATTTGATATCTAGTTAGCAAGAAAGGACGATTATGGTATGATGACATTGATTGGAGAAAATGGCATAAGGATAACTTCTGCAAAGAATATAGTTGAGATATTAAATAAGCAGTTCATAAAAAGTCTTTAATTCTTGTGAATGTTACATCATGGAAAGCTTAAGAGCAGCGAATGACAAGGAGAGACAGACTGTGAATGAGGAAGAAGTATATGTGGAATTAGTAAACTTCATGCTAATAAGGCTGTGGGACTTGATGATATATCACCACATATTTTGAAGGAATGTGTTGGAAAGTTGATATCTGTTTTTACACATTAGGTCAATTTCCAAAGGAGTGAAAGGAAGGCAAGATTGTATTGCTTCATAAGATAGCTGACAGAACTCAGGTATCAAATTATAGGCCAATCTGGGTATCAGGTGTGGTGTTGTGGTTAAAGTGTTGGAAAGGCTGGTGAGAACCTGGATTCAGACTTGGTTGACAGCAATGTCAGTGTATCTTTGATGGGTAGCAGGGATTTGCTAAAAGGAGGTCATGTTTTAGTAATATCTTTACAATAAGATGATGGCTTCATTGGACAAAGGAGATGGATACACAGTAGTATACTTAGACTTTGCAAAGGCTTTTGATAGATTACCGCATAATAAGTTAATAGTCAAACTAGAGCAGATGGGGCTGGATATTAGACTAGTTCATTTATTTGGAGATTGGCTATTTGATAGGTATCAGGAAGTTATGTATGGGGGGAGCAACATCCTGGAAGAGGAGAATCTCTAGTGGTGTGCCTGAGGGGTCTGTTTTAGGGGCCATTACTTAACCTGTGTGTTAATGTGGGGAAGATTTGGATGGGGATATTCAGTTATTTGCAAGTGATGCAAAGTTGGGACGAATATGAGGAGTAGAACAGATGTTGTGGCCTTACAAGAAGCTATCTTGAACAGATTAAGTGAATGAGCATGTGAGTGGTGATAAGTTCATTGTTACAAAATGTAATGTTTTAAAATTTAGAAAACAAAGATGGGGTGTAGAATTTATGCTTGGTGGGGATATATTGTTGGAAGTGGAGGAAATGAGAGATCTTGGGGTGATGGTGGATAAGGATCTAACATATAAAGGACACATTACCAAAATTGTGAGGACAACACAATGAATCCTGGAAATATGCAAAGGGCACTGACTTGTAGAAGTAAGGAGATTCTGATTCCATTATATAAGGTCTTGATTAGGTCACGTAATGGACTACTGTGCATAGATTTGGCCAAATGATTTTCAAAAGGTTGAAGAAATGTTGGAAAGGGCCCAGAGGAGATTGACTAAGGTAGTTTGTGATCTCTGGAATGTTGGATATGGAGGCATGTATCAGCCAAGAATACCTTGAGGCATAGGAGTGACCATTCTATCCTCCTATTTCGGTTACGAAATCCAAGCATGCTTGGAAGGTTGTGGGCCTTAAAGGCCTGTTAAAGCCATTGGGATAGATAGATTATGCACTGACTAGTTTCACCCACTCATGTTTGGTGGCCTCTTCAGAGTTGTAGAGTAAGAGAGGATGGCAAAATTAAGATAAACTGCTAGAACAGAAAATCAAAATGAGGCAACAGTGATGCATGGTATGTATCAGTTGTTAATTTTGCATAATTTTTGGAAAAGCTGAATTCTAATATGTTGACAAATCTGATTAGAGATTCATTGTTGAGGAAGACATGCGAGTGAATCCGTGGAGTTCACGCTTGGTCGTTATTGCTATCCATTAACGGAATGCAGTTGGCATCATGACGACTCTTCATTACCACAGTGCAACTGAGCAAGTACAGATCCTAGTAACTCAGCCTTAAAACAAAACAAATTGTCTGCATTTTTGCATGAAAATCTAACAGAAAACATGAAAATTTTCACTGTGTGAATCATGCTTGTTGCTATGGGAACTCAATAAATTATAATATCCTGATTTTGGGTTATTTGCATTTTTCATTGCTATTTTTAATTATTTTTTTCCTTAAATTTTTGATATATTAAAAGTGTTTTTGACTCTGCTGTATAGTATCACAAAAAGCTTGTTTTATTAAGCTTTCCAAGCAGATTTAAATTCTCATGTTCTACTAATCATCATGTCATTAAAAAAAATATGAAAGTCCCACTCACAACAGTTCAGAAACAGGTTATACAGTAGTACGTGGATGTTTTGGCTTTGGTAATTCAGGAGCTTAAGGGGTTAAGGCTTTGATAATTCAGGAGCCTTGCTTGCAAATACAACCCTGAGGATAATTGCAATGAGGAAACAAGTCCTCAAGATAGGGCATCATGACCATGTCTCAGTTGATGGTGTGAATTGTTGTGGATGCGTGATGTGTACAAGTCGAATTTTTTTCTCTTTTCTATATTCAAGATCACTGATCTCATATTTCATTGAGAGTGACTGTTTGTCTGTCTGACCTATGTAAAGTAGACCACAAGAACATGTTATTCTGTAAACACCCAGATGTTTGTCAAATGGTGTTGCTATTTTTCAGAGACCTAAGGAGGCTACAGACAGTTCAGAGGGACTTGAAAGCTACCCCACATATTATACATATTGAGTAATGCAGCAATCCTGATGGAAAGATTTCTAATGTATGGGATGACAAGTGGACTAAATGTCAGGATTTTGGTTGAGTAGAATATCAGAAAGTAGAATTTTCTGGACAGTGTTCCTGACATATCCATTAAGGATCTGAAGTGATAGAAGAGACTGAAAGTTATCTTTTAACTTGTCTTCATCTTTTAAAACAGAGGTCACTAATCTTAATTTTCAGGATGGATGATGAAGAGATATAACATGAAGATATCATTCAGTATGAGTAGGCTTATTAGAAATGTCCAATGAAATGCCACATTCTGATTATTTTTATGATTTAAGCATCAAGAAAAGTAGTTTACTGGTATTCTTGTATTACACCCTCCAAGAAGTTGGCAGACTCATCATGCGCAGTTTATTCAACTGACAATATATTTTTCATACTGAATCTTAAAATCCTTAACACTCCCTGGTGTTAAGGATTTTACATAATTTCTTTTGGATTTAGTTTTTAGTTTATTCATGTAACTGAGATGCAGTGCCAGTTTTAATTGATGAGTGTTTTGTAAAGTTTATTATCATATATTTTATCATCATGGTATGGCACAGTGCACACAAGAATGATGGCTGCAAAGATGTCATTCTTTAGAGAATTCAGCATAATATATTTTTGAAATGTAGTTTGTGAGATATACTTATTGCTGAAAGTGAATGATTTGTAGTGTGAGAGTCAAGTGTAGTGGAAGTGTTTCAAAAATGGGCACCAGAAGTGCAGATCATGTCAAAAGCTAGAGACAGTGAAGTGGTGAATGTTACAAACAGCAGGCACAAAAAAATGCGAGTTTCGGAGAGAGTATATATAGGAGTGAGAAGTGAACAAATAATAAAACAAAAGTTGTATTTAGTGAAATGACAATATAATGACAAAGATTATACTTATGCAGTATATCTCACAGGAAAAGTGTACACCGTGAGCTTGAGCATTTGAAGAAGAAGAAGAAGAAAGAAAAATATAATAAGACTGGAGAAAGTATTGTGTGAGAATTCCATGTTAGGAGGTGTACTTAATGACAGTATTACAGAATTATGTTCTTCAGTCGTGAAAATAAAATGTTAGAATTTGTCAAGGAAAAGTGAATGAACCAATAATTTTCTAGAGTATGAGTGATTTGATATGCGTTACTGGAATAAGTGAAAAGAAGGGTAAGCAAGTAAAGATTGTCTGTTGCAATTGCCAGTAAGGTATGAATGAACTGAGTGGTGAATGTTACAAACAGTAGGAATAAAAATGTGAGCATCACATCTAATTCCCACTTATGTTTGAAGTGAATTTGATGGATCAAAGGACTTATATATGACTGATGGATTTGGAATTAGATTTCTGGGGTAAGTATTGTTCAGTGAGATATTGGAAATTCAGAATCAGAGAAGCTATATTGGAAAGAAATATTGGTAAGCATTTGTCAGTCACCATTTAGTGAATAAGTGTTAGAATAGTGTTTGAGAAGCTACCTTCAAAAAATGTTGAAGGTAGTTTCTTAGGTATCAAATTTGAATTGGGTAGTCATTACAAAATGCAAGGGTAATTATGAATGTAAAGGTTATTGCAGTTTATGTCCACTAATGCCAAAAGTATTATGAAAAGAGGCGAGGAATATTGGCATTAGTTCTACTTGCCTTAAAATTATTAGCATTAATGACACTTGGCTGACAGAATGGTGTAGGAATGGAATATAAGTCTTTTCAGAGAGGACAGAACAGGATGGAACAGAACAGGGAAGGCATATTGATGATGTTAACAGAAAAAATTGCAACTAACAAGAGTAGAACTTCATCTTCCTCTGCCATGGAGTGCAGAGGAAGATGAAGAGGACATACATTTACAAGTTAGCTCAATGAGTGCAGGATGAGTAATTACTATTGGACTTCAGTTATGGGACACAGATTTAGGATGATGAAAGGATGGGAAAGGGAATTGATGTGGTATATAATTATGCAGCATCAATTACCTGTAAAATTATCTGTAACAATATGTGATGGAGAGGGCCCAGGGTTTGACAGTGCTAGATCTGGTGATAGGCATCAGGGAATGTGTCCACCGCCAAGGTAACCACTTTATCTCCAATTGTGAAAAGTGATTGTGCGTAATCTTGATCTGGTAGCTAAACATGTAAATTTTTCTGTTAAGGAGTAGTATATGTGGAATTATAGAGCTGGTGATGACAGCTAACAGAAGCCTAAAGGGATGTTAGTAGCATGAGAAAGTCAAGGGATGTTTAAGGAAAGTAGCATCAGACTGTATACATAAGATCAGGATATAAATACATAAGATCAGGATATGCTCATCCATTTAATTCCCATTAAATGGATGAGCATATCATCATTATGCAGGAACTGCAGAAGAAGATGTTGTAGAGTGAATATAAGGAGAATGATGATTACCAAGTTCATAAGCAATAGAAAGCACAGACAAGAAGGGTATTCCCATCATGGTAAGAAAGACACAAATCATATTATGAGAAGAAATTAGCTGAGGCAGCATAAGGAAATTACAAAGAGTTTTTGTAATTTCCTTTCAAGTGAAAGAAAGAAGTTTATAGTAGGATAGCTTTAATTAATGCTGAAGATAGGGTGGTAACAAAAGCAGAAGGGATTGTCTCTTGTCAGATGTCTTCTTCCAGGAGGTTGACTGCCATGAGCTTCCACATGTACCGTTTTGTGCTTCTCTTTTGCATTCTTCATAGGACAAGAAGGTCCAGTCCTTAATATTTCTCATCCAATCTGTTCTTTATCTTCCTCTTCTTCGTTTTCCTTGTATCATTCCTTCTAGAAGTGTTTTTTGTAGGGATTCATGCCTTAATATGTGACCAAGGTAGGTGGTTTTCCTTTTCTTAATGGTTTTCAACAGATTCCTATCTTCTCCAATCATCTCTAATATTTCTAAATTAGTTTTTTTGGAGTCCATGGGACTCAAAGAATTCTTCTGAAGATCCACATGTCAAAGGCTTTTAATTTATTTTCACAATATTTTGAAGGGATTAGTTGACAGGGGTTAGTTGAATTATTTAGCGATCATTTTGTGAGGATATATTATGCAGCGGAGATATTGCAGACACAGATGTAACAGTGACTGATGAGAATAGAGGTTGATTAACTGTGAAAGTGCTTAGGATATTACAAAATCCCAGTGTAAATACTGCCATTGAATTTGATGGGATATTGGCCTATGTTGGAAGAATGTGCAAGAGAACTGGCACTGTCTCTGACTAGGCCATCTAAGTCTCAGTTTTGGCAGGGATTCCAAGAGGACAAAATAGTCCCATTATACAAAGACTTCATGACAGAAGTATTAACTTATAATATTGCAGAGTGGTTCAAATATCAGAGAAGCTGATCAAAGGAGAATTTCAAGGCTAGGTAGATAGAATATGATACACCTTGGGAAATCATACTGGTTTATGAAAGTAAGTCTTACTTTAGTAATTTTCTCACATTCTGTAATAGTGACCTTTCAGTTGGATAAGTTAAAGAAATTGTTTTTGTGGTTCCTTCCCACAAAAAGTTATTTGTAAACCTATAGTGCATTCATACTGTGGGTGGGCTAAGGATTTTTTCCCCTATTTTTATCAGTTTTATGTATATATTTTTGTAATTTTTTTATTTAATTTTACATAGTCCAGAAACTCTACTCGAGAGACCAAACATGGAACTTTTTCAAGCCACTTCAGGCTTCCATTAAGCATGGAAGCAGTCTCACAGTAGGCAATGGAATGCACCTCCCACCTAAAGACAATTAGAAACATTCATGCCTGCAGTGGGATTCGAACCCATGCCTTGTTGGTTGGAGAACAGATATGCTAACCACTCAGCCAACCAGGTTGGCATGTTGCATGCATTGGTGATTTATGCACTAAAGCATTCACTTAGCAAAAATATACAACTTTCAAACACAGACTACCACAGTATCCAGAGATCTTCTGGTGATAATTTAAAGTTTGAAACAGACTGTGAGGTTTGTGAGACCATTAATCCAAATAATTAATAAAAGCAGAATATATATATATGTATATTAGGCTGTTGGACAAATTTGTCACTTAAGCAGTGCAGTACCAAGTCATCTCATGCTTAACTTTGTATTTTTGAAACATCAAAATTTGTTAAAGTTTCAAGAAATGTTTTTGCATACTTTGGCTATAAAGTAGCAACATATATTTATTATCTTGCTTTTGAAACTTATGATATGAACAGTTTACAGAGATAGCTGTTATATTTAGTTATAATAAATTAAATAATGCAGATGCTTTTTCCACTTTGCTTGCTATTTTGTACACTTTTTTTTTTTGTTGTTGTTAACAAGTTTCATGCTGTTATTTGATAGACTAAATTTGAAATGGAAAATAATGAGAACTATTTTCTTTAATGTTATTTTTGTATTAGAAACGGTTTGATTATAATAACTTTTTGTAATTTATGCTGTTGATTTTGAAACTCATAACTTTTTTTATTTTTTAAATAAATATGTACAAACCAACTAACAAATGAAAAAATGCAGCTCTAGAATGTATATGGTGTATGATATACTTTTTTTTTTTTTTGGTATGAAATTGAGATTATATTTAAATGTAAATGCAGTTCTTTTTGGTGACTAGAAGAAACATTTTCCACAATATATATAATAATGTTGCAGATATTCCTCTTTCATATGGAGTTCATGATGTAGTCAGCTATTCCCAGAACATAAATGCTTGTGAGTTTCTTTGGGATCCAACCAAAGAGACTGGTGTTTTTATTCGGGTAAGTATGTTTACAGTTGATAGTTTTGGATATATTAAGGATTTGTTATTCAGCAAAATACTTAGCTGTGTAAATAGATAATCTAAATTAAAATTGGTATTAAATTTAAAGTTATAAGAAATAATTAAAATTTATACAGTAATGTGAGCTACACATTTTTCCTTTTATAAAAATAGCACTTCTTTTCTTATTATATTCTGTAAATGATTATATATGATGAGACTAAAATTCTTTGTAGGTCAATTGCATAAGTACTGAATTTACTCCAAAGAAGCATGGTGGAGAGAAAGGAGTTCCTTTTCGAATTCAGATCGAAACTTTTACACATGACGATAGCTGTTCACAGAGATTGCATGTAGCTTCTTGTCAAGTTAAGGTTTTTAAGGTAAACTTACTTCAAAATTAATTTCTCTAAATTTTATTTTGAAGGTTTTATGTGAGTTGAGGCAAAATGCACAACCCCATGTAGAAAGTAATGATTTTTACTCTAATACTAATGTCCAAAGTATGGTATTAAATTGTATTATCAGTTTTTTGCCCTTGGATCCATCTGTTTTTCTTGATAATCATAAGTAATAAAGTTATTATTGTGTCACAATAATGTTTGCTATTTAAGTTAGTGCTTCAAAAAGTGATATTAGAAATTATTTGAAAGGGAATATGCAGTTTTTGATGATGGTGCTGAACTTGGGTAGATCAGTAGATAATAAAAGTAATGTAGCAATCCTGCAGGATGTGCTAAAAAAAAGTAGTCAAAACAGAGACAAGAAAATTAATATCCATCTTCATATGGCTTTGATATGACTATATCTAGGCTGTTGTCTAAATCATCACAGATTTAGTCTCCTGGATTTCTTGGGGATGTGGAAGTGGAGAGAATTTGGAACTGGGTGACCAAAATGGTGATCAATTTGTGGAGTGCTTCCTGTGATGATAGACAAAGTTTAGCTGTTGGGAAGAAGAGATGTGGTAGAAACATATAATACTAAAGAGATTTTATAGTTTTTTTATAGTTGTTTTATTGAGGGAGATTTTCGTTTTGGAAGTTTAAGTAGTGTTTATTTGGTTCCTGAGGTAGAATGGAATACTACTTTGTTTTGTGGCTAGTGTATATCATGGCAACTGTTTTTTTAATTCTTCTTCTGGCATTTGCAGGGGAATCAGGGTGGGCAATGCAGTTTGGTATGTTAAAATGTTTTTTTTTTTTTTTTTGTTATAGACATTCCTAGCATATATATTCTTAATTTCTCAACATTCCAATTCCAAAGTCACAAGTTTCTTCATAATGGACATGATGCAGTTCTTCAGTTTTTTACTATGTCTCTGTTTTGACTTCAAGGAATAATTTAAATTGTAAGGTATTTTTGTGTGTTTGTTGTCTTACAGACTATTGAGAATAATCAGTATGTCTAGAAATATAACTGATTTTCCGTTCAAGTTTGACAGGGTACTTAATGGCAGGATAACGTTTCAGAGAGTTCATGATGTTTTGAAAAGGTGGCCTACTCTATTCCCAAATAGTTACAATATCATCTGCATGATATATGTTACTCAGTTATTTCTTATAAAGCACATGATTTATAAGAAACAACTGGGACAGCAGTGATCCCATTTACTGAGGCACAGACCAGTGAGCAGAGGACATTTTTTCACTGTAAAGATCGGGATTCTATACAGTGGTGCATTCAATCGGTCATCCGGAATGGAAACATGTTTTTAAAGAAGTTTACTGTTCACAACTAACAAATTTGTGAAGAATTAAACATTTTCTAATCTTTTCTGTCACTGTCAGATTTTCTGCTTTCTAGAGGAAGAATGATGTCATCCACTTGCAAGTCTTTTTGACCTCGCAGTGGTCACACCACTCTTCCTCTCCAATGCCAATCTTTGTGTTGAGGTTATTGAAGCATGCTATTTAGATAGTATACAGATGTATTCATTTTTATTTGGGAACATGACAGACCAGCTGTTTTAAGCTTTATGGTCTTACTTTCATAGTGCCCTGCCATCACTATAAAACTCGAACAGCAAGCTCTTTCTTATTTCTAGAAATCTTATTTATGTAGCAGGTCTATCATTCTTAATTATTACGCTAGTAAAAACTAGTAAAACTTGCATCTGTTTTTCTAAAATATATATATATATATATATATATATATATATATATATATGTAGAAAGTATTTTTCCTTGGGTATAATAAATGTTATGAATACCAAGCAATTTTTAAACCTGGTTTTACTCCATTTCCCAAGTAGGCAAACAGACAAATAAGTCAAGTTTGCGCCTGCAAGTGATGCAAGTCTAGCTGATCCTACAGGTAGTGCAAGACCACGGCAACTCGTGGTAAAGGTAGCATGAGCTCTGATCACTAATCTTTATATTTACCCTTAATGCCAAAACACATCTCCAAGAAGGAGATGCATGATGTTTTGTATTAAAGGCAAGAGGCCACTACCCAGACTGGTTTCCACCTTTATTGAGGTCTCCTCAGTGGGAGCTAGGCTAGAAATACCAAGATTTTGTAATACAGAGCTCATAAGTATTTTACCAGAACAAGTTGCCATAAGGTGTTTTAACCTTATTAAATAAAAATCTCTGGAGGAGATATAAATGTAGAAAGTATTTTTCTACATTTATATGCCTGAAACCAGTCTGGGTAGTGGCCTCTTGCCTTTAATACAAAACATCATGCATCTCCTTCTTGGAGATGTGTTTTGGCATTAAGGGTAAATATAAAGATTAGTGATCAGAGCTCATGCCACCTTTACCACGAGTTGCCGTGGTCTTGCACTACCTATAGGATCAGCTAGACTTGCATCACTTGCAGGCGCAAACTTGACTTATTTGTCTGTTTGCTCTTGGGAAATGGAGTAAAACCAGGTTTAAAAATTGCTTGGTATTCTTAACATTTATTATACCCAAGGAAAAATACTTTCTACATTTATATCTCCTCCAGAGATTTTTATTTAATAAGGTTAAAACACCTTATGGCAACTTGTTCTGGTAAAATACTTATGAGCTCTGTATTACTGAATCTTGGTATTTCTAGCCTAGCTCCCACTGATGAGACCTCAATAAAGGTCGAAACCGGTCTGGGTAGTGGCCTCTTGCCTTTAATACAAAACATCATGCATCTCCTTCTTGGAGATGTGTTTTGGCATTAAGGGTAAATATAAAGATTAGTGATCAGAGCTCATGCCACCTTTACCACGAGTTGCTGTGGTCTTGCACTACCTGTAGGATCATCTAGACTTGCATCACTTGCAGGCGCAAACTTGACTTATTTGTCTGTTTGCTTACTTGGGAAATGGAGTAAAACCAGGTTTAAAAATTGCTTGGTATTCTTAACACACACACACACACACACACACACATATATATATATATATATATATATATATATATATATATAACTTAAGTATTGTATTAGTTTTGCCTGTGTAGTAATTAACTTTTTATTTGTAATATCTTTGCCCTTCATCATCAGATATTCTCAGGGTGTGCAGCAGAATAACAAACACAGAATGATAGGCTGTGTATATTTTGAAATCATTGCTTGGAGCCATAAATCTAGAATAGTGAATCAAGAACTTATTGCTTTGAGAATAGCAGTAAGTTCTTTGAGAGCAGTAACTTCTTCCCTTCAAGAACATGAAGTAATTTAAGAATTTTCATAAGAATGAATATAATAATAAGTATCTCAATAAGATTTTACATTACCCATCCCCAATACCCTTGTGTTAACTTGAACCCTACAAGAATTTCAGAAATAGTGAATCTGCCATATATGAGAAGAGTATCATTAAAAACTGCAAAAAAAGGAATGTGACATCAAATGGCATTCCAGCTCATTAATCAAATCATATGCAATTGTACAAAACACCCAAACTGTGAAAGTTTTTTTGTTTGACAAGATAATTTCTCATCTAATGTATTATAATTAAATTTTATTTTTCTTAACAAGAATATAATTTCTGATCAAGTATAATTTAAAACACCAGGGCATATGTGAGATCACATTTTACATTCATGTGTCATATTTCATATTCTGCCTTGAAGAATACAAGAAATATAGCTTATGCCTTGTGGTGGACACCTTGCATAGAATTAACTGACAGAAAAATTTTCTACAGGAAATACAAACATAAGACTTTTTGGAATCAGTAGCAGGTTTTAAAATGTAACCAGATCTTAATAAATATAGTTATGTAAAACTTCCTGAGATTCAGGAAACAGTAATTCATTGAATTCCTGTCCTTTGTACAAGCCACAGGGAAGGCAATGTGTCTTATAAACTCAGAAGTTGATTCCAGCCTCTTCCCTACGAAGACCATCCATGCATGGTAAAGAACCATATACTCCCTGATGTGTCCTTCAGAAAGCTAGCAAAACACAGTGGATCTAGACTGGGAAATTGATTAAATATCCCTGGCAGGAGGAAGCAGTACTTCTTATATTTGGAACTCTAGTTGAGTGGAACAATTGTAAAGAAAAGTACCTTGAGCTGTGTCAGGTACCTTGACCTTGTTGTCATTATCCTAATACTGCTCATGGTACTGTGATGCAGAAAGCAATGGGGAAACTATTGCATCATATTTCTCAAGATAAGTTGTCATGGAAAGAATAACAAAAAAAAAGACAAAAACAAAGCTTTGCTAAGAAGAGTTGTGTCTGCCAAGAGAGAGAGATAGTGAGGCACCTCCAGTTATCATGATTCGAAATTCTTGCATCAGAATTGCTACTTGGAATTTAAGAACAATTACTTAGGACAGGAAAATTGGAGTAATTGAAAAGCGAACTAAGAAGATTGAATATTGACATTAAGGTTTATCTCAGTGGCTTTCAAACTTTAAACTTTTTATTCTGTATTTTTTATTCAAACTTTAAACTGTATATTCATTTCCCCCCACATCCTTTTAATAAAACAATATTGACCTATAGTTTTTGATAGCTCAATTGTACTTCAAACTAAAAGTGAAATAGCAAACCCAGAAAGGGTTTCCCCCCCCCCCCCGGAGGAGAAAAGGTTAATAATAATAATAATAATAATTGACCTTTCAAATCATGTGCCCCACATTTTGAAAATCACTGGTGTATCTGAAGCAAGATAGGAAGAAAATAGAGATTTTTGGAGTGATGAATATCATGCTGTATATTGTGGAGAAGGAAAAAGAAGAAATGGAACAGCTGTAATCCTTAATGAGATATGGGGCAAGAAAACAGTGAACACCTAACATATTGGTGACAGAATAATCATAGTTAAAATAGCTAGCGAGCCAATAAGTACTGTTATGTTTCAAGTTTATATGCCAAATCTGATACAGGTTTTATCTAATACAAGAAGAGGAAGTAGACAGAGTATGAGATAATAGATGACTTGATAGACCATGTGAAATGCAATAAGAACTTATTGTTAATGGGAATCTTTAACATGTTTACTGCCACGCTCCTCAGCCATAGTTTGTTCCCACACACCAAGCCCTTTTTGTGTCTTCAAGGTCACTACGAGTAATCTTGTAGCCAGCTTATCAGACAGAATTTTGTTTCATATGCCAACTATGAGTAATCTCATATTGATGAGTCAATGGTGTTGTGGCACGATAGGCTGATGTTTCGGCAATACATAAAAAACAAAAAACATAAATATGGCGTGAAATTCTATGAACTATGCGAATCGAATGGATTGGTGATAAAAATAAAAATTTATACAGGAAAATCAGAATCCTCTTTAGTGAAAATGGGTCACACATATGATATTGTATTCCACTTGATGGAAGAATATTTAGACAGGGGTTATGTATTGTATAAGGACAATTTTTATAATTCTGTAGCTCTGACGAAATCGCTTACCAACAGAAAATCTACGTGTGTGGAATGCTGATAAATTTTAGGAAAAACAATCCACCAGATGTTATTCAGAAGAAACTAAAGAAAGGGGAATTTGTCTGGCAATGAAGAGGTCCTGTTGCAGTCAGCAAATGGAAGGATAAAAGGGAAGTTCTTTCATTTTCAAATATGCACAAATTTGGAATGGTTGAAACGCAAAATCGGAATGGTAAATTTCAATTAAAACCAAACATCGTTAAGGATTATAATTTGGGGATGTCAGGCACCAATCTTTCTGATCAAATGCTTTCTTACTATTCCACCTTACGAAAGACAATTAGATGGCCAAAGAAATTGGCAATACACATTTTTGAGGTATACGTTCAAAATGCGCATAAATTTTATAACATGATTACTGAAAATGCAATGACTGTGTTAAAATTTAGAGATCAATTATCTCAGTTTTTGTTGGAATGGATGAGCTTACACAATCAGAGAATATCAGGAGGAATCGGGATTTTCATTATTTGGAAATTCAACCAAGAGGAAAAAAGAATCGCCCATCAAAGCCATGCCGGTGTGTACATGAAACAAACGATCACGCAAAACATGTTCTTATTGTCCTGTTTGCCAGGAAAAACCACCATTATGCGTGGAAAATTGTTTTAAAATGTACCATTCTTAATTTGAATAAATTGTTTTTTTATTTTATTGATTGGTTTTTTATTGATTTTATTAGTTTCAAATTGATTTACAAATTACGTGTTATACTACGGATTAACTTGCGCTTGGCATAGGAGGTTGGTAATCAACATACGAGTATATTCGTAGTTGGCTTCTGAGACACATATATAATATTTTAGTTGAAATTATTTTCCTTCTACCAAGCCCCCAGATGTGCTCTCTGCTTTATTCAGAATCCAAGGGTTCAAATTATGGTAAATATATTAAGGGTTAACTCGTGTTTGACATAGGAGGTCGGTAAATCGACATACGAGTATACTCATAGTTGGCTTATGAAGCTCATATATGAACTACGAGTATACTCATAGTTGGCAGTGAACGTATTAACATAGTAGTTGAAGAAGGAAAAGAAGACAATATAGTTGGAAATTTTGGAATTGGTATAAGAAACACAAGAGGTGAGAAACAGAATTTTGCAAACAAAGAAATTTAGTTATTAGTAAGACCTTCTGTCAAATTCACAAAAGAAGAAGATATAAGTGGAAAATGCCAGGAGATTTAAGAAGATATCAAATTGACTATATAATAACAAAGCAAAGATTCCAGAACCAAGTTAAATCTTGTAAAGCTTACTCAGGAGCAAATGTTTTCATAATCTAGTCATGGCTGAGTGTAAATTTGAAATTCAAGCAGCAAACTAAAACCTCAAAAAGGAAAGTTTTATGATATGAATAAACTAAAAAAATACAACTGTGACAAAATGAATGCAAATCTCATGGAGATGAACAAATGAAGCAGAATAAACAACTAGAAGAAAAATTGCCTGGGTGGAGGGAAATCATTTGAGGATTAAGGAAACAATAGACCACACAGCTGAGAAATTTCTGGGCAAATTAAGAAGAGAGAGTCCAGAAAACCCTGGATAACAAATGATGTGATCTCATTCATTGATGAGTGAAATTAAAAAAATAATAATAAATTAGAAAAAAAAAAAGATAGAATGATAAGAATAAAGAGGAATATTTAGGATTAAGGAACAGAATTACTTCATAATGCAGAAGACTGAAAGAAAAGTGGATATATGTAAGATGCCAGGAGATTGAAAATGTGATGAAAGAAGCAAAAGCAGACATTGTATACAGATTAATAAAGGAAAAGCAACATTGCAGGAAAATCAGAAGTACTGTGATAAAAGATCAAAATGATAAGATTTTGACATTATATTTCAACTAGAACTTGAAACATAATTTTATTACTGATAGTAATTCTATCTTATATATTTATTCTTGTCTCTTGCTGGTCTGGTCAGCTGAAGCAGTTGAAGAACATCAACTGTTGCCATGAAGCTTTGTAAATCAAGGTATTACTACTGTATATTCAGGGAACAAGCTGATATACTTGCCATGAACATTCAGTGTAGTTTTTTCTTTCACACTGAAATGAAAACATTATTTTAAAGGAAAAGGAAAAAAATTAAGTATTTTAAAACTTAGTATAATTTTTATTTTGATTAGAATTTAATGATGATCACTACCTATTCTGCATTTCCCTCCCTCTCCCAAAGTGCACACAGCCATTCATGTTTAGGAGATCGATCTAAATTATCAACAAAAATGTAATCAGTAAGGCTTTTCTTGTATGTTCTCTCTCCCTACATCAGTTTATTTATGTCTTTGTTGCAATTTGGTATTTAGAAGAACTGATCCATGATCTCTCAAAAATGTTCCTTTATAAACCTTTTCCTATTAAAGTATCAAATTTCTTTGCTGTCACAGTGCTATTACATGTAATGTTCACTCTGTGTCTGTGCATGTATGTGATTGGATGGTTGTGTGTTTTTGAGATTGTTTTAACTTTAATATTTTAAAATTATAGTACATATGTATATTTTTAGCCTAAAGGTGCAGATCGAAAGCATAAAACAGATCGTGAAAAAATGGGAAAGAGACCTCAAGCTGAACAGGTAAGTAGTATTTGTCTTGCTGTTTCTGACAAATAAATAAATAAATTTTTAGATAAAATTTTAACACATTTAATTTCTTTTCAGGAAAAATACCAGCCATCATATGACTGCACTGTGTTTAGAGAGGTAAGTAATTGTTTATTTAGACATAAGATTTTACTAACAGCCTTAAAGCTTATGAAGCCAGACGTTGTTATTATAAAAATAATAGTGATCCGTCTACCTAGAAATAAGACTGAAATGTCCTGCTTACAACCTTTGGGAAACTTTTTTTTTTTTTTTTTTTTTTTGTGAAGAGTTCAAGGTTGTAGTCCTTGGAGAATACTTAATGGAGAAGGCTCTTCCAGAGAACAGATGAATGGAATGAAAGACGAATGTTGCCTGGCATGTTTGCTGGGTTTAGCAGTTAAACAGCAAATGGTGGTTGGGTAGCTGTTGCTTGTGTTACTGTAATTTAGCAAAAATGTAAAGAAAGGATTGATGCTAAACACTGTCCATGGAAATTTTTATAGAAAAGACACAACATAGAAAGTGATTGTCTGTAAGACAGTGGCTGTTGACATTATCCAAGCTGAACTGCCTTTTTTTTTTTTGAGAAACACTTTTGAAGTGGTTTTTCATGCACCACCCCCCAGATGCAAGAGCAGAATTCTAAAGATGGATATATTTGGGATTTGTAGTGATAGCAGCTGGACAGTTGAAAAGTAATGTGTGAAAAAAAAACATGATATTGAACAGAAACTGTGCTGTAAAAGAAGAATTGTGTTAATGATTGGGACATTTGTGAAAAGGACAGATATGCCATGGACTAATAAATCACTGTTATCAAGTGTGTTTTTATTTATTTTGCAAAATGTTTTATATATATATATATATATTATAAATTATTTTAAATGAATGATACCGAGAGATAAAGAGATGACATGGTTTATTTAAAAAGATACTACTAGTTTACTAGTTTCGTTGGATTAACTTTTTCAGGTATTACAATCAAAGAAATATACAAAAAATGACAGAGACTTAAAAATTGCATTAACAGTACTAGTCCAAAAAAACAGTAGTACATTTTGAAATCAGTAATGCAAGCTTTAGTTCCAAATAAAAGTTGACTACGTGCTGTCACGAGTGCGCCAGTATTGAACAGAGGTAATGTGTGTGTCAGAAAGATTGAAACTTAGGGAGTTATTTATATGTGAAGAATCTAAGGCAATTTCTCTGGATTCGACAATCTTTCAAGTTCATCATAGCACACATGGATATTAGAAGTTTGTGTCCAGTCCACAATGTGTTGGCAGCCTTCATCTGAGTTAATGGAGAAAAGAACGTGGCTAGAGAGAGAGAGCTGGCTCTAGTCCTGTTGTAGGAAATATCTCTACGGTGTTCTTCCAAACGTAGAAGGATGGATTTAGCAGTTTGGCCGTAGTATGGCTTTCCACAATCACATAAGATCTTGTAGACTCCTGGAAACTGGGTTGGAAGATGTTTCTCTTTAGGTTTACTAAGTATGGAGCGAAGTTTTGGAAGTGTAGTGAAGCAAGTTCTGAAGTTAAATTTCTTGAGAATTTTAGCTAGTTTTGGTGAAAGAGAGCTGAAGTGAGGCAAAGAAATAAAGGCTCTGGGGGAAGAGGGATCGTCAGAAGCAGTTGAGTGATGGAGAAAAAGAAATTGTTCAATCTTATTAGGAGAGAAACCATTATTGATAAGTCTTTTTAAGAAAAAGGAGTTCATTTTCAATTTCTGTTAGTAAAGATTTGGCCCGTTGTGCTAAGGTCGAAATAATACCAAATTTTTGTGGAGGGTAATGATGGGAAGAAGTATGAAGGTATCTGTCAGTATGAGTAGGTTTTCTAAAAATTGAGATTTTAATACTTTCAGAACATCTGGTAAGCTTCAGATCTAGAAAAGGGAGGCAATCATCGGATTCCAGTTTGAAAGTAAAAGAGATTTTTTCATGAAACTTGTTTAGATGGTCCAAAAATAAAATCAGGTTGTTGACACTGTCTTCCCAGATGAGGAATATGTCATTCATATAATGATACCAAAATTTTGGTTTAAGGCAGAAGGAATTAATAGCTTTTTCTTCAAAATCATTAAGAAATATATCTGCGAGAATCGGAGAGAGTGGGCTGCCCATGGCTAGATCTGAGTTTTGCAAGTAGATCTTATTGTCATATTTGAAGTATCCTGACTTTATGCAATGGGAGAGTAAAGAAAAGAGTTTTTTGGATAATTTGTTCTTAAGAAGATTGAGGACTTCTTGAGCAGGAACATTTGTGAAGAGAGAGAGAATATCTAAAGTAGCCATTAAATCTGTTTTTTTTTTTAAGTTTAATGTCCTTGATTTTTGATACAAAGTCAGCAGAGTTTTTCATATATGAGAAGAGGAAATTCCAGAAAGATTTCTTAAAAAAGTTGCGAAGTACTTAGAAAGGTTGTAGGTAGGTGAGTGTATCCCTTCAACTATTGGTCTGAGTGGGACGTTTGTCTTGTGTGTCTTGGGGAGACCATATAATCGAGGGATTAAAGGATGAAGTGATCTAAGTGAAAGACGGATGTTTCTTGGTAACTCCAAGGTGGTTTTTAATAAATTAGTAGTTCTATTATGTAATTCAATTGTAGGATCATTGTTAAGTTCTGAGTAAGCATCACTGTTTAAAAGTTCCAAATTTTATTATGGTAGTCAGACCTGTCTAAGATGATAGTCGCATTCCCTTTGTCAGCAGATAGAGAATCACAATGTCATTATTATTTTTTAAAGACTTAATAGCTGCTCTCTCAGAGTAAGAGATGTTGTCAGGAGGTGATCTAGCATGATTTATGGTGAAAATGGCTTCTATACGAAGGAGGTTAGCTTCTCTGATTGGTAATAAAGATGCCGCCTTTTCTATCTTCGTTAAGAGTTGTTCTTTAGATATGGAGGTAGGAGCAGTGACAAAATTAAGACCTTTAGCAAGTATACTTTCTTCAGATGAAGACAGTTGATAGGAAGGATTATTGATAACAACTTTTTTCAAAAAGGTAGAATCAAAATGAGAAGTTTGGCAGTCTTGCATATATTTAAGAGAATCAAATTTTCTGATTATGTTAATTTTATTAGAATTCTGAATTTTAGAAGCTTTAAGAGTGCTAATTTCTTTTAAATGGTTCCAAGATGAACTGTCTAGAGAATGAAATAAACGGGTTTCAAAATAGGACTTCTTTGAGAAATAAGTGGCAAGACAACGTTTGGTTTCAAAAATGTGTTCCGATAAAAGTTCCAGATTTGCCTCACTATGCTTCCAAAACTTCGCTCCATACTTAGTAAACCTAAAGAGAAACATCTTCCAACTCAGTTTCCAGGAGTCTACGATATCTTATGTTTGTGGAAAGCCATACTACAGCCAAACTGCTAAATCCATCCTTCTACGTTTGGAAGAACACCGTAGGGATATTTCCTACAACAGGCCTAGAGCCAGCGCTCTCTCTCTAGCCACGTTCTTTTCTCCATTAATTCAGATGAAGGCTGCCAACACATTGTGGACTGGACACAAACTTCTAATATCCATGTGTGCTATGATGAACTTGAAAGAAAGATTGTCGAATCCAGAGAAATTGCCTTAGATTCTTCCCATATAAATAACTCCCTATGTTTCAATCTTTCTGATGCACACATTGCCTCTGTTCAATACTGGCGCACTCGTGACAACACATAGTCAACTTTTATTTGGAACTAAAGCTCGCATTACTGTTTTCAAAATGTACTACTGTTTTTTTTTTTTTTTTTGGATTAGTACTGTTAGTGCAATTTTTAAGTCTCTGTTATTTTTTGTATATTTCTTTGATTGTGATACCTGAAAAAGTTAATCCATTCAATGAAACTAGTAGTCTCTTTTTAAATAAACCATGTCATCTCTTTATCTCTCGGTATCAGTCATTTAAAATAATTTATAATATTTTCTACCGAGTAAAAATGAATAATCACTATATATATATATATATATTTTTTTTTTTTTTTTTTTTTTTTTTCAGAATTCATTTTTACTCAGTTGGAATATTATGAAAGAGCTTTAATGACTGATACCGAGAGATAATTTACAATTTTAAGTCTCTGTAATTCTTTATATACTTATTTGATTGTGATACCTGAAGATGTTGATCAATTCAACGAAACTAGTGTACTAGTAGTATCTTTTCAAATATATCATGTCACCTTTTTATCTCTCGGTATCAGTCATTAAAGCTTTTTCATATATATATATATATATATATAGGAGGGGAGACAACCTACCAACTCCTTGAATGTTGACACTAGTTTCTTGGCTAGGTGATAATTGGAGCTGCTGATGCTTTCAGCCAAAGCTGTATGTTCTCCTTATGAATCTTAGGCAGACCACAAATTCTTGGGTAGTGAGTGTAGGATGGACATAGACATGATGATTTAATGGATTATGACAATCAGTTCTTTTAAAAGCTGCACATTGATCGGCATTCATATTGTCAAAATTACGAAAATAATGCCATGTTAAGAATGATTACTTTTATTTCCTGACATTTCAACCTTCATATTAAGGTCATCATCTGGAGTATGCATATATATATGCAACCTTCATTACAATTCAGACAGTATTAGTTTACATAAATTTGTCAATATAAATTGTGCAAAGACATCTTGTCACCCAAGAAGCCTTTCTGTTTGAAATCTTAATTAATCAGAGGATAAGTCCTTGTTGCTTCATTGGCACTGGCAGCCTCACTTGTTATTTTTATATTGTAAGTTTGAGTTTGTTGCTTGGAAGTGAACCAGCCTTTGCTTGTTATGGAAGTTTTACCACCACCTTCCTTTTCTAGTAGCAAGGCTTATACGTTGGTCATACATAACTGGTAATTAGCTTACGGAATTAACAACGCATATAAAGGATATTAATTAAAGGCAACTTTAATGAATAACTTCAATATTTTGGCAACATCACGTTGCCGTCTTCAGGAACATATGGTATGTGCACGCAGGCAAAGAAGGCAAGAAACTAATATTGTTCCTAAAGTCCTAACGGTGCCCTTTGGTGGGCTAATTGGTTGTCTTGGCCATTGAGCTGAAGTTCTCATAATGTAAGTCTCCCAAATTTGGGGTAGTTTCATGCATCCAAATTTGTTGAGGTTTAGAACGTTTTTTAGAGCTGCTGATGATTCCTTGAATAATCTTTCGTACTTAAACTTGCTGCGGTGTATTATTTTAGTTTTCTTCCAACAAATTCTATGGTGGGTATCTAAGGCATGGTCTGCCAGTCCAGAGTGGCTGTATTGGTGAAACCGGATGTAGTCTTTGTGTTCTGAAATCCTGATATTTGCTGTCCTGCCTGTTTGGCCTTTCATCAAAGAGATGCTTCTCTTTATCACAAATAACACCAGTGTTATTTGTGATAGTTTTGTGTGTTACTAGTCATTTTTCTGACTACAGGACCATATCTGAAAAGTTGTAGCAGTTTTTCTTCTTACAGTTTCCATTGCCTTTTAATTTTATCAGCATTTTTTGTGATTACTGCTATAGTGGAGGGGAAAGGGGTGATATGCAACTCCTTGCAGACAGTGGAATGTGATTGTCCACCTTTCATTCTTCGAATAACTTCCATCTTTTCTTCTAATATTAGAGAAGTGCATTCTCTTTGACCAGCGTTTTCATGAGAGCAGTTGTACTTCTGCTGTTATGATCAGGCATGATTCTGATTTTATTTTAAAGAACAAATTTATTAAAAAGGTACAGTGTTAAATACGTGATAAAGTATGTGATAAATCTCAATAATGTATCATAGATATAAACTTAGCACAATATTAAAATTCAGAAATACACAGAACAACTACCATTAAAAAATCTGGACATCTACACACAGTGACATCTACAGACAATCCTTGAAAAGGATTCAAGACCTGCATTGGGCCAATGAACCATTCAACTAAAGTCACTAAACTAGAGAAGCTGAACTAAAGCACATGGAATCAACAGATGTGACACACTTTTGCCCTTGTGGTTTTAATTGCCTTGTTACTTATCCAACCCATTATAATGACATTTGAAGTTATTTTGTTTGCTCTCTGCTGTATATAGATGATTACACTCATTGTTGCACTGGGAGAGTGTTACACAGAAAAAAAAAAGTTGAAGCATCATTTTTATAATTTTTTTTAATAGTCTAGGAATGTTTTCTGAAACTTTTCAAATAGTGCAAGATTTTATAAGGCTTCATTTTTGTAAGATAGTAAATATGAAAAACAAGGTGGGCAAATTATACCTTCCCATTTTCATTTCAAAAGTTTGTGAAGTTTTATTCCAGAATAAAAGAAATAGTATCATTTTAATCAAATGTCATGGCACTGATCTTGAGCTGAGTCTATAAATATCTGACAGCACTTGTTAGAAAAATTGTTAAGACCACATACAGTCTTTTGTAACTAATTCTAGGTCAAATATTATTACCTGCAATTTTTATTTGACAGAGTTATGCAACAAGGTACAGCTATAAAATTTGAGTATTGAATCCAGTTATGAAAGAAGTAATTAAACACTAAAGCAAAAAATGACTAAGGTTGCATGCTCTGATTCCAGTCAAATTTTGGATATAGTTTTTTTATATTGCTGAAATTCACTTGCAATTTTGTTCTACAACACTGGACCGAAAGAGAGAAAGTAAATAGAAAATAGCTCTTCAGCTTGCTTTAGTCCACTGATCTCAGACAAATTTGAAATATAGTCATTTTGTACTTTTGCTCAAGTTATCATGAAAAATTCCTCACTGGACTAAAACTTAGGACAGGAATTGACAAGAGGCAGAAAATATAATATTACAAACATCCTCTATAGGAATAGCATTAATTATTTTTCAACTGGCATATTAAATTAAAATAACTCCTAAAAAACATTCCATGCGTGAAAAAAAAAAAATCAGAGATTTCAGAAAGTAGGAGGATGTTTGCAGTTTAAATGGCCACTCGAATGAAATCATTCTTTTAATTATTCAGAATTTAAATTGCTGGTAGTATATGTGACCTAGTGGATGGCACTCCACTTTATAACCAACAAGCCTAAGTATTTGTGAATATTTTTAGGTGCAAATGACTTACATCGCAGGGCACAATGTAAGTTTTATTGCAGATGTGAGTGATTTGAAAAAGTAGTATATTTAGTATCATTTGGATCATCTTGTTCCCAGCATTTTTCTACCCTCAGAAGCCTAGTGACCTTTTTTAAAATTTTATGGCACCTTTGTTTTTCTCTTATTAATTAATGGATGTTCACAGAAGAACAGTAACAAATCAGTTGTTATAACTATTTTATTTATCAAAATTAATATATAATTATAAACTAATATATACATATTAATGCATAATAAAATTTATAGACAAAAATTTATATTGCAAAAAAATATATTTTTAGTAATAACTGTCATATACTTTATATGTATGCTTGATGCTTCTTTATCAAGTTATTAATGCGTGGTCACATTCTGGTAAATTTACTTTTAATTTTGGATATTATTTCTGGGAAAACTCCCAAAACTCCCCAACTTTTAATTCTTCTTTGGCAAACAGCAGCCTTTTCCTCTTGCTTTTAATATTTGTTAGTGGTAACCCCTCCCACCACCACCACCACTACCACTACTCACAGAAATAGGTAGTGAAAAATTGTATCATTATTATTATTATCATCATGCCCTCCATGAAGTCTGCAGACTCATTGTGAGAAGTTTATTCAACTGACAACATTTATTATACTGAATCTCAAAATCCTTAACACTCCTGCATTAACAACATATTCCATTAATGTGTTCCATTCACCCATAATTCTTCATGTAAAAAAATCTACTCCTCACACCCTTCTTCACCACACTCTTATATAACTACCAGGGATGGCCTCAGGTTCTTATCCTCTCGCCTTCTATTATTTTTTTATAATTCCCTCTGGATTAATCTGATAAAATTCCCTCACTAACTTAAAAGTCTCTATCATATCACCTATTTTCATCCTATCTGCCAAACACTGCAATCCATGCCTCTTCTCTCTCTCTTCATAGCCAACATTTCCAGAATCCTGATATTGTCTTAATCACTCATCTCTGGACCTTCTCCAATGTTTTCAAATCACAATCTGAGCACAATAGTCCATGTGTGGTTTGACATGGTCAAACCACACATGGACTATTGTGCCTTATATAGATGCACTACCATCTCCTTATCACTACGTTAGTGTACTTTTTATCATAATGGCACTACAATGTGCATTCTTTGCAGCACTTGCAATATACCCTATAAACTTCAGTCTACTGTCAACCATCACTCTTAGATCTAAAATCTCATCCACTTCCTGCAGTATAGTGCATTAATATAATGCACAGTTTTATATTTCTGCACTCCAAAATACAGCACCTTACAATTATTAATATTAAAACTAGAATCCCACCCATTTGTTCAAGCTAAAAGTCTACTCAAATTTTCTCAAAGGAAATTAACATCAGCAGTACTCCATATAATTTTTCCCAACTTTGCATCATCAGCAAACAACTGAAGATCCTCAGTTGATCATATTAATAAGAAATATTAATAATTTAATAACAAATAATCAAATACAAATAAGATTAAACTATGAACTATCATATACGAGAGAGATAAACCAAGGAGTCTGACACGGATGTCCCCTCTCAGTAACTCTTTTTAATATTTACCTAAATGAAATAATAATAAAATGGAATAAAAATTTCCATCAAGGTATTAAACTTTCTCCTACTGTGATCTTAAACACTCTCCTTTTTGCTGATGACCAAATAATAATTACAAATTCTGAAGATAACTTACAGAAAGCTGTTTTAGATCTAAATGATATAGCCAAAGATTATGATATGATAATATCAACAAAAAAATCAAAAACTATGGCCTTTAAAGGACAAGATCCAGTGAGAACTAAAATAGTAATTGATAACAAGATCTTAGAACATGTGAATTCATTTAACTACCTAGGATGTATGATCACATATGAAAATGAAAAGGATATAAACCTAAAAATTGCAAAATATTTAAAAATAACAGGTGTAATTAACTCTATATTTAAACCAAACCTAGTACAAAAACAAACCATACTAAAAGTATACAATACATTAGCCCTACCAGTCTTAATGTATGGAAGCGAAATCTGGACAATAAAACAAAAAGACAAACAAAGATTAACAACAGCAGAAATGAAGTTTATGAGAAAACTACAAAGTATACCCTATTTGATCACAAAAGAAATGAAGAAATTATGAAAGAATTAAACCAAGAACCAGTAATAGAAAAAATTAAAAAATATAAACATAAATGGATGGAACACGTTAAAAGAGTGAAAACAGAAAGATTACCAAAACAAGCCTTAAAGTACAAGCCATTAGGAAAAAGAAAACCAGGACGTTCTCTTAAAAGATTCAATGATGACTTCTAAGGCCAAACAGGCTACTCTAGGCCTAAATCCTTGATATGCATGATGATGATGATGATGATGATGAAGTTTAATAATAGGGCCCAATAACAGAACTCTGGGGGACACCACTGTTTACCATCCTTTTTTGAGACACTATTCCATCATATACAACTTGCTGGTATCATTCATAGAGCCAGTCTTCGATCCATCTAACCAATATACTATCCATTCTCATCCTCTGTACACTAACTTATCATGAGGTAATCTGTCAAACACTTTTGCACAGTCCAAGAATTTCATTGTATATGATTCTTCCATATCCAACACAGTCATTACCATATCAAAAAATGCAAGTAAATTACTAAACAAGATCTACTCTTTACAAATTCATGCTCACCATCATAATGAATCATATGTCTATCAGCTCAGTTATCTATTCTACTCCTTACCAGTCATTTCAAACCCCTTGTATAACTGCAGTCATACAGACTAGTTTATAATTGGAAATGTCTGTCCAAGAACCATGCTTTTGGAGTGGTACTGTTTTGCCTCTCCCCCCCTCCCACTCTTTAGGAAACTTACCCACTGCAAGACTTTCAGTAAATAACCAGCTCAAAGACATAGCTGTGTTTTGCATATGCCTTAAAAATATGTGGATGTGTCATTCATTCCAACAGACTTATTAATATCTAACCCAGTCAACAAATGATACAGCTCTGATTCTTACACTTCCAAATATGGCACAGCATCATTTACACCAGGATGACATGCTCTGATGAAGTGCCCATTCATTAATTCCGCTATGTCCTTTGTAATTGTCACTGCTACCATGACTATCCACCACTGTCAACCCATCAGAATTATTTTTCCTCTTATGTGCCATTTAACAGAAGAATTCCTTGAATTATCCTTGGTCTGACTAGCCAATCTCTTCTACTGCAGTTTTTCTTTCTTTACCATGCTTGTTAACTTCCTAGCCTGCACTTTATAATTCTCATGGATCTGATTGCCATTGAACATTATCATAGCAGTGTTTTTATTATTGGGAAATTATTTGGCAACATACTCCAAAACAGGTAAACGATAAGTTATTTTTTAAAAACTTTGATCATTTCTTAAATCAGTATTTTTTTTTTCATTTTTGTCAGTCGATATCTTTTACAATATGTTATTTTTACAAAATGTAAAATGTTCAGGTATATCTATATTCAGTGTTCAGAAAAAATATCATGGCACTCTAAATATGTATATGACAGTCAGTATCTCAGGGATGCTATTGCACCCTGGTTGGGAACCACTGATCTAAGCTTTAGCTGACTTATGGTACTCATTTGCTGTTAGGTTTCCATCAAGTTGGGATAAAATTACTTTAAAAATGTCCCTCTGAAATTGCAGGATTTCAATAATAGTAATAAAAAGAATAGTATATCTGCTGCTTTTTTGAGAATCCCATGCATAACATATTGTAAACTTGTAGTATATTAGCTATGAGCAGGTTATAGGTTAAATAATTTGGAAATACTACTCTAGAGACATATTTTTCAAGCCACCCAGACCTTTAGGAACCAGGTTACTAGTAGTCTCATATTAAGTGATTAAAATTATTTTTTATCTGAAAATTTATAGCCATTTGACCAACGTTTTAGGAGAAAATACTTCAGATTCACACATTAATATTCAAGACACTATATATAATGAAGTCGAAACAGTATTCTTTTTAAATTTTTTATGCTGCTTTAATCAATTTTCATGTTGCTTTTGTATATCATTTCTTTATTGCATTAAAAGGAAGGAGTAAATAAGCATTAAATAAGTAAATAAACCACAATAGGCATATACTGTTTTTGTTTTATTTCATTTTGTTTGTTCTAGCAGTGCCCATTAGAGCTGCTCTCCATTCCATCATCACCTATATCTGTTTCTGCTTCTTCACCAACATCAACAACTAGTAGTTTTGTCACTCAGTATTCTCCCATAAGCACCCAGTCAGATGGTCCAAATGTCTCGCAACAAACTGAACAGTTAGTCTTATTTTGTCTGTTTACTTTTTTTTAATATATTTATTTAACAATGCATCTACCAAATTATAATATCATTATTAGTGTTGCTGCTGCTTTTTTTGCATATACAATAATTTCATATGTATAATATTTTTTTATTTCAGGAAATGCATCTATTGACAGAATATATTTAAGAACCCAAAAATGACTGCAAATAAAAATTTGTTTGCTGCTGATTTTCTTAGACATACCATGATTGTAGCTATCTTTATTTGTATAGTCCTCAGCTTACAATGTATACAATCACTTGTATTTACAACAGCCTTCCATTAGCATGTTCACCAAATACCTCTTCATTCCTACAATCCATTGACCAGGGTATTATGGTGTCTTCAACTCTAGCTGACCATGCCTTTGGATACCTTGAACAGAATGAAATAGGGGAAAAAAAATACTATGCTTCACTACAACAAATAAGTACTTAGTAAATAATCTTGAAAGACTTTTCTTAGAATCAGCAGCAGATTTGAAAAATCAACCTAATCTTAATAATTTGGTTGTGTTAAACTTTCCAAGATTTGGGAAACATTCTTTCTTTCATGGTTACAGGGTGATCAGAATTCATTATAAAAATTATGGAAACAACTACCATGTTAGAGTAAAACTTCAGTTTAATATAATTCTTCACATTGTAATCATCTGGAGTAGACACATATATACAAAGAAACAAGCCACACTACACTCTACATCAGTGGTTCTTAACCTTTTCGAAGTCATGGAACACTTTTGATTATGAGAAAAATTTAGGGAACACCAAAAACATTAGGGTCATAAAACTAACAATAAAAATATGGATGGACTTGTCTTTTATAAAAATGGAACTTATTTAATGCGATACTTGAGCTTGTTGGCTTTCAGATTTCAGCAACATCAGGTCCATCTCTTTTTCTATATTAGTAAGTCTCACTCTTTTTAGTTTTTACATTGGTTAATATTGAGAAACTGAGCTCAAATATGATGTTGAAAACTGTAACAAAATTTTCAATGCCCTTGTGGAGAGAGAGCTGGGTAGTTGGCTTGGACAGAAATCCAAAATTTCTCAAGAGTTATTTCAGAGAATTTCATTTTTAGAGTACGATCCGCTGACAAGGTAACTAATTGTTCTTCTTCTTGTAATGAAAATTCACAACTGGTATTAACTGTGCCAAATGGATTTTGTATCCAGTCATAATTGTGTGTATTTAAGGAAGGAAAGTAACTTGAAATCTCTTCTTCCAATATTATTAAATGTTCTGTTATAACAGAAATAATTCCCTCAACATTTTTATTATGGAGCAAAGGAAACATATCTACTGTATTATTTTCTGATATGCGGTTTTTCCAAAGAGATACTTTTTTTTAAAAAAAGCTGACAATTTGTCACTGGATGTCAAAACATTTTCATTTTTCCCTTGGATACTTGTATTAATGCTATTTAAGTAATTAAAAATATCAGGCTAAATATACGATTTTAGCACACCAAATATCATTTTGAAGACATTTTACAAAAGCATCTGTACCTTCATTTTGAAAGAAGACCAATAATTCATTCTTAATTTCTAAAATTTGGAATTACCCCTGGATAACCATCTTATTTCAGTGTGCAAAAGCAAAGATTTATTCTTGGCTTTCATAGATATGCAAAGTTTTTTAAAAAGGCCTGCTTTTAAAGGTCTTGATTTGATGTAATTTACCATATTTACAACTTGGTGTAGTACAGGTTTTAATATTGCCGGTAATGTTTTTGAAACTAGGGATTCTCTGTGCAAAAAACAGTGCATAGATATAATATTTGGGTTTATTTTCTTTGCAAGGGTAACAAAGCCTTGAATAGATCCTACCATTGATGGAGCATCATCCATACAAATTCCTACACACAGCTCCCATGAAATCTTAAAATTTTCTAAATATGACATAATAGAGCCAAAAATATCTTGTCCTGTTGTACATTCTCTGCAGCATAGATATTGATACACTATTTCATTTTCATTAATGGAAACAAACAAATCCTAGTATATGAGCTTTACCACTAATGTCAGTGGACTCGTCAATTTGTAAAGCAAAATGTTGTTAGAAAAGTTTATTGGTAACTGTTTTCTCAATATCATCTGACATATCTTTAATTTTATATTGTATTGTATTGCCCGAATGAGGAATTTTCATAATTTCCTTTTTTGCTTCATTGCCAAACATAATGTTTACTTTTTTAAATAACGAAACCTGTGGTGCGTTCATAATTAGAAGAAACACACGTATAAACCACAGTGAAAATTATTTAATTGTAAATATTTCATCCTAAGTATCTTAGGACATCATCAGTACAGTATTTAAACAAAAATTAGGAATAACATACAGTTAGGGCGCATGATTACAATAGAATCTCATGAAAACGTGCATAATGTGCTAAAGTAGTACAAAGAAAGAAAAAAAAAAACGTTAATTATTTAACACAGTTTTGTATGATAATTTCCCATACTTTAGGAATAGTAAGAACGTCGTTGCGGTTTAGGTTTGGTCTGTGTAGTAGGGCTTCAGAACTTTCTTTGTATAAACGTTCATGTTTAAATATAGATCTATGTAAAAGTTTAGCATTTTTTTCCCAATGGATCCTATGGTTTGGATTTTCAATTCTGTGTTGAGAGAGGCCAGATTTCTGCGGTTTACGAAGACGAATGTGGTCTTGATGTTCTGAGATGCGTTTCTGAACAGACCTACCTGTCTGTCCAAAGTAAGATAATTTGCATGAGCATGGAATCTCATAAATACCAGGTAACATCAAGGGTGAGAATTTGTCCTTAGGAGAAGGTAATAAGTTGTAAATTTGGTTGATAGGTTTGTAAGTAGTGGCAAAATTGTATTTCTTCATAATTTTAGAAAGACGTTCTGAGATGCCTTTAACGTAAGGTATGGGAATCCTATGCACTTCTTCCTGTCTGGTTTGATGTATGCAGAAGTGACTGATGATTTTTTGAGTTGTTTTGGGATTATATCCATTTAGGATGGCTGTATTTTTGATAACTTCTAATTCCTGGTTTAAAGATTCTTCAGAGGAGCAGAATTTGTTGTGCTCTGGAAACTAGTGATTTAATAATGCCAGATTTCTGAGATGGATGATGAGCAGAAGAATTGTGAATGTATCGACCTGAGAATGTAGGCTTGCGAAAGACGGAAGTGGCGATGGAACCGTCTTCTTTTCTTTCCTTTTCTTTTCTTGTAAATTTGGTTGATAGGTTTGTAAGTAGTGGCAAAATTGTATTTCTTCATAATTTTAAAAAGACGTTCTAAGATGCCTTAATTGTGAATGTCTTCTTAATATCAAGAAGACATTCACAATTCTTCTGCTCATCATCCATCTCAGAAATCTGGCATTATTAAATCACTAGTTTCCAGAGCACACAAATTCTGCTCCTCTGAAGAATCTTTAAACCAGGAATTAGAAGTTATCAAAAATACAGCCATCCTAAATGGATATAATCCCAAAACAACTCAAAAAATCATCAGTCACTTCTGCATACATCAAACCAGACAGGAAGAAGTGCATAGGATTCCCATACCTTACGTTAAAGGCATCTCAGAACGTCTTTCTAAAATTATGAAGAAATACAATTTTGCCACTACTTACAAAACTATCAACCAAATTTACAACTTATTACCTTCTCCTAAGGACAAATTCTCACCCTTGATGTTTCCTGGTATTTATGAGATTCCATGCTCATGCAAATTATCTTACTTTGGACAGACAGGTAGGTCTGTTCAGAAACGCATCTCGGAACATCAAGACCACATTCGTCTTCGTAAACCGCAGAAATCTGGCCTCTCTCAACACAGAATTGAAAATCCAAACCATAGGATCCATTGGGAAAAAAATGCTAAACTTTTACATAGATCTATATTTAAACATAAACGTTTATACAAAGAAAGTTCTGAAGCCCTACTACACAGACCAAACCTAAACCGCAACGACGTTCTTACTATTCCTAAAGTATGGGAAATGATCATACAAAACTGTGTTAAATAATTAACTTTTTTTTTTTTTTTCTTTTTGTACTACTTTAGCACATTATGCACATTTTCATGAGATTCTATTGTAATCATGCGCCCTAACTGTATGTTATTCCTAATTTTTGTTTAAATACTGTACTGTTGATGTCCTAAGATACTTAGGATGAAATATTTACAATTAAATAATTTTCATGGTTTATACATGTGTTTCTTCTAATAATGTTTACTATTTCACAACATGCTGGTAAAATAAGAGACTCTGCTATAGTATGTGGTTTTAATTTCACAGCAATTAATTCAGCTACCTTATATGATACAAGTTGTGCCTTATCGGAAATTTTAATAGTCTTTTTAAAATATTTTACTTGTTTAACTTGCATGTCCATCGAACAATTTCTTGAAATAATCTTTAGTTTTTGAAGCAAGATTGGCATGCTTTGTAGTAAAGTGGTGTTTCAAGTTAGCAGGAACCATTGCACTATTGGATAGTTCCCCCCCCGCATACAAGACACCGGGGAATAGGACATTCTTCCTCACTGGTCAATGTAAAATCACAACTTAAATATTCAGTCGAATATTGTCTATTAATTTTTCTTATTTTACTATGTATAATGCTATCCTCTGTATGAGACGTATTTGCAGCAACATCATTACTACTATTTCCAGATGTACTTGCCCCATCATTAATATTTGCCTCAGAATCACATTTTCGTTTAATAATAAATTTATCCATCGTGTGCTACTATGATTTTAGACAACCCACAAATCAAATACACATTAAAAATGGACTGTGTGCTATTATGGTGTTAGACAACACACATACCAAACACACATCACTGAATGACTATAAAATAGATGTTCCTCCTTGCCCCTCCTGTAAACACATGACCTCTAAACAATATTTTATTGGTTTAGAAGTCAATGCATGTTAGCAATCTTCGGTTGTTAGTATCAGAGTAGCCAATTACTCTCAGAACCAGTGTTGCCAATTTAGCTCTTTAGTCGCTAGTTCTAGCTCTTTTTTATTCCCTAGCTCCAAAAATTTTAATCTAGCACCTAGCTCCACATCTAGCTCCTTCAGAACTAATTTCAGCTCTTTTTAGTTGTTTTTATAACTTACTGTTAAAGAAATTGTTTTAAAAGTTTTCCAGATGTTCGCATTTGATAAGGAATGGTATTGTATGTTTGGTGCGAACATCGCACACATTTGAAACACATAATGACGTCAGTCAGTCACGTGGGCCAACAGTCTGCCATTTTGTCTCCTTAAAGTTGATAGCACCGCTACAAGTTAGTCTTTGCACAGTGTTCTGGTTGGTAGTTACGATAGCAAGTGGGAAGTTTTCAAAGACTGATCGTAATTCGTTGCAGTAAAAAGTTGTATACCCTTCTTCAAAAATGAGCAAAGAGTAAAAGCTTACAAACAAAAATTTAGGAGGGGGTGGTTGCAAATGGGAATGTTTAGCAAATGGTTGTTTGAATACTTGCTAAATATTGTCAGCTTGTAAAGCATAGCAAAACTAAGAAACATCTTGCTGCAGTTCCATATAAGGCTGTTCCTATTACAAATATGCCTGTGAAAAAGTCTGATGAGACTGCAAACTTTGAAAGTAGGTTAGCATTATTTCTTTGTTGTCACTCATCATTCATCAGGTGCGATAATCTAGTAGATCTTTGCAAAAATATCATCCCAGACAGTCAAATTATGCCAAAGGTAAAAATGCACCGAAATAAGTGCTCTGCAATTGTAAAGAATATTCTAAGTGAGCATTTTGAAGAATATCTAATTGCTGACATTGGAGATGGAAATTTCAGCTTGTTAATAGAAGAATCGAATGATATCACAGTGAATAAGATTTTAGGAATGGCTATTATTTATTATAGCAAGAAACTTAACAAAATTATGCATACATTTCTCTGAGCATGGTGGTTCTAGAAAAGTGTGACGCTAGTAGTATTGTGGCTGCACTGAAAAAAGAGCTCGTGACCAAGAAACTGGACATTAAAAATCTCATTGCAATTGGTACAGACAATGCCAGTGTTATGGTTGGTGTCAATAATGGTGTTTATGAACAGCTGAAGGCATATATTCCCTCCTTAATTTTAATTAGATGTGTATGCCATTCATTACAACTGGCAATGTCTCACACTTGTGCAGAATCTTTCCCAAGAAAATTAGAATTTTTAGTTGCCGAAATATATAAGTGGTTTTCACATTCTTCTTCAAGACGAGCAGCATACAAAGAGTTGTATCAAACTATCAACAAAAATGATGCTCCTCTGAAACTTGTAAGCAACTGTAAGCTACGAGGTGGCTCTCCATTGAACCCACGGTAGACAGAATTCTCAGCCAGTGTTCAGAATTAAAAACTCACTTCGAAGTCGTGAGTGTGAATGACAAATGTTACAAAGCTCAAATTTTGTGGGAGATGTACAAAGATGAACGGAATCTGTTGTACATTTTATTTTTGCAACCTGTTCTAGTTCAAGTTCAGCAAGTTCACAAAATTTTTGAATCTAACAATGCGGATAACACGAGATTATTTGAAGACCTTTCTTGTCTGATTTGCTCTATTGCTAATATGTTAGTGCTACCATCATCCACAGTCGACCCTCTAGAGTCAGAGATTGATGACTATTTGGATCTCAATCCAAATCTTGGTTACAGATTTGAAAGAAAATTTTCAAAGTTGATGATACAAAAGAAAATAACACAAAATGATGAGCGAAATCTTAGAAGTAGAGCAAGACAGTTTCTTCTTGTTCTCTTTAAACAGCTTAAGCAAAGGTTGCCTGAAAACTTGAATATTTTAAGAATGTGATCTTCTTTTTCTGTTGACGATATTCTAAAACATATAAAAGAACCTGTTACTCCCATCTTAGAAATAATGCTGAAAACAGAAAAAGATGTTCCTGCTGCTGAATACCAGTACAATACTATCCACTTAAATAAATGGACAAATATAGAAAACACTGAGCTTTTCTGGACTGAAATATGAGAATATAAAGATGCATCTGGAATGAATCCATTTAAAGAAATTGCTCAGTGTGCAATAAATTTATTAATACTGCCAAATTCTAATGCGGAAATTGAACGAATTTTTAGTTCCATGAATGTAGTTAAAACTAAATTAAGAAACAAGATGGAATTGCCAATGCTGACAGCTATTTTGTCAGTCAAATATGGCTTCAGGAGTAAAAGTGCTGTACAGACTATCATTTACCAGCATCTATACTGAGTAATATTGGAACGATGGCCACATATAATAAAGCTGAAATTCTAAGTGAAAACGTGGGTGAATTAAGCGCAGAAGACCGCATGGAAGATGTATTTAGCTACTTATACGCAAGTATCACTTCGACTTGAATAAAGTAAGTAAGTTAAAAGTATCAGCTACTGCTTTTAAAATTTTAGCTTCAAATTTTTATTTTTAACTCCATTTTCACTCTTTTTTTTTTTAAGGTTTAGCTGTTTTCAGTAAATTTTCATTTGGCAACACTGCTCAGAACTGTGTCATGTGACATCTTTCACTGGTGGAACGCTTGTAACTAGTTCGTGGAACACCGGTTAAGAACCACTACTCTACATGGTATGCTAAAGTTACATTGATTTATTCAACTATTAAAAACTACTGGCCTGAAAAAAAAAAAAAATAAATAAAACTTACTAAATCAATGCTAATTCTTGTAGATAAGCTTATAGTTGGTTACACATGACTTTAAATTTTTCAGGAACTGACAACGTATACTAAAATATTAATTTAAAAAATCCTTTCTTTTAGTATTGTGTGGTGATCAGCATTCATTTTAGAAATTATGGACTTTACAACCACATCAGAAATAACTCTTTTAATATCCCTTATAATATATTCCCATTAGGTGCATGAGACTGCCCCAAATTTGGGAAGCTTGCATCCTTAGACATCAGCTCCAACAGCCAAGACAACCCAATTTAGCCCACTAATGGCTATCAGATTTTTGTATGATGTAAAGAACAGGTACTTTTCCAACCAGTTTGGTGTAGGGTATTAAGAGTGTGATCTGACCAGTAACTTACCTTATATTGGTGAAACTGGATGTACAATCCCTATCTGGAGGGGAAAAAAAAAACATTAAATTTAACAACTTGCATTAATTTATTTTTTGTAACCAAATAGTTAATAATAATAACAGGACTCTAATGTTGATGTAGTAAGGTTTTTTCCACCAGAGGTGAGGCCAATAGTTTTAACAGTTAACTAAATCAATGTAACCTTAGCATACCATGTAGATTATAGTGAACTTGTTTCTTTGTATTGATGTGTATACTCCAGATGAGGACCTTAATGTGAAGCTCGAAATGTCAAGTGATTATTTTGGTTTATGTTAAACCAGTGGTGGCCCATGAAGTTTTAAGTGGGATGCTGCCTATACAAAATAATTTTTAAAAAATTCTTTTTTTCCTAATTAGTAACCATTTATTAATAAATAAATCTTCAGATTTATTTATTAATAAATGGGTTACTAATTAGGATTATTTTGTATAGGCAGCACCCCCACTGTATTAAATTGAAGTTTTACTCTAACATGGTAGTTGTTTCATCAGAGATGCAATTTTAAGATTGTATTCCTGATGATGTCTCTATGACAGTGACAAAATATAGCATTCATTAAACTTGTGTATTATTTTTTCTCAATGCTGTATTCATTCCATTAAATCTAATAATGGGTGTTTGGAAGAAGCTGCTGAAAATATATGTTAATACATTCACAGGATTCAACAAAACATTACAAGAGGTTGGTGACAAGTATTGCTGCTAGCTAAAGAGGTTGATAACGAAGATATAGAGCATTTGTTAGAAGCCATGGAAAAAGCACTCTCCAAGACTTATAAAGCTTAAAGTACAGAAAGCTGCAGGTGAAGAATAAGAAGAGGAAGCAAGGCCCCATTCCCCCCAAAAAAGTCCATAGCAGTGGCTTGAAATCATGGGGGGGGGGGGTGCTGCAACTTTTGAAATATACATACACACTGCAAGTACAGTGTATACGTGTTTGGATAAAATATCAAAATTATGGTAAAAATTTAAAAAAAAATTAAACTTGAAAAAATATAGTTTTTTATTGATAAAATTATACAGTTTAGTATAATTCAAAATTACTTAAAAATAAAATCCATTATCATAACCCCAATAATGTTCTAAAATATAAACTGCAAATATTTAAAGAGATGGAGTAAACATGATAAGCACTATGAACACTCTACTACTGGCGCAAACTGCATATAAACAACAGTGGAACTGCATGATGGACAATGCCGCATACGCTAATAGCTCGCATCTTACTATGACGTGAATATGCTTGCGCGCGTAGCAATATGACACTTTGGTAAACACAGCGCTGCTAGAGTCCTTTGCCATCCTAAGTGCTACGAGATAGATTTTTATTATTTTTTATACAAAATAAGAGAATTGTATAGGATTGTTGAATGATAAAATTAAATATTACAAGTAAATATAAATAAATTAATAAATATATTTATATATCGAGAGAAATTGGGGGTGCTGCAGTTCCGCAGTGCCTATGCATGAGCCACCCCTGGTCTATAGTGAAAAAACTGGTAATGACATTAGCTTCTGTTAATAAAGCATTTCAGTTGTTTGATTTCAGTTGTTTCAGTTGAGGAAATCAATCTCAGTGCAGAGAGATTTAGCAAAGTAGAATGATGCAAGCTGTAGTTGCTTGCTACAGAGAAATTGATGCAGAAAAGAAAAGAGAAACCTGTGCAGGCTAATGTTGAACATATATAGATTTTCAAAGAAGCCCACTCCTACTGTTATCCCCCCCCCTTGAAGATAAGCTAGACCTTCCACCAGTTATGCATCTAGTGGATCATCTTCTGAATGCTTGCTCCATGTATTTCTATATGTTTTTTTTTTTTTTTACTGGTCGGTGCACTGAAGAAATGTACGTTTCATTATTTATTACTGTAGAGTACCATATACAGAAATTTTATAATTATTATTATTATACGAGCACCTCCATGGAGTCCAAAGACTCATTGCAGGAAACCCAATCTATCATACCTCTCTTTGAACCCATTTACAGAAAAGTACTCTCAACTGAATCTAGCAACCCATTCACCACTCTCCAAGCAAAAAATCTAGTCCCCCCCCCCCCTACTGACCACACTTTTATTCAACTTCCAGGGATGACTCCTTGTTCTGGTCCCTCTATCCAAGTGCTGAAACATTTCCCCTGTATTTATCCTATAAAATTCTTTAAGCAACTTAAATATTTCTATCATATCCCCTCTTTTTCTCCTATCAGCCAACTTCTGCAATCCACACACCTTCAATCTATCCTCATAGGGGACATACCACAGGCCACCATCGTGGTCACTTGCCTCTGAATACTCTTCACTGCTTCCCCATCCCCTAGAAACCCAGGGGACCAGACTTGAGCACAGTAATCCAGATGTGGGTATATCAAGGCCTTATAAAGAGGAATTACAATTTCCTTATCTCTACTTGTTAATGTGTTCTTCACTAGCCAAGTAATCTTATGGGCAAACTTAGCAATATGTCCTCTAAACTTTAACTCTCTGTTAAAGAGACCCCTACCATCACCCCTAAATCTCTAGCTTCATCTATTTCCTGGAATACAGTGCCATAAATGTGATATACAGCTTGTAATCTGTTTTATCCTAAAATGCATAACTTTATATTTCTCGACATTAAACTAATACCCATTAACTTTTGCCCATACATCGCCATGATTAACTATTACTCTACCTAATTTCACATCATCAGCAAACAACTGAATATTTCCTACATTTGTACATTTATGTACAAATTAAACATTAATGGTCCCAGCACTGAACCTTGTGGCACACCACTAGTCACCAGTTTTTGCCTCAATTCTTCCCTCTCCATATACCACTTTTTGATATCTGTCCAGCAGCTACCTTCTTATTACTATTACTATTATTACGGGCAACTCCAAGGAGTCATTAGACTCATCGAGGGAGGCCCCAAATCATATTCATCACAACTATTTGACATTCATACAGTATCTATCATACCTTGCCTTAAACTCATTCACTGTCACAGCATCCACCACAGACTCAGGGAGCGCATTCCACTCATTCACTACTCTAAAAGTAAAGAACCCAGCTCTAACACCTTTACTAACCACACTTGCCCAGTTTCCATGGATGTCCCCTAGTCCTCCCACAACCAGCCCTGTTCTCAAAAATATCTTCTGAATTAATTTTATAGAAACCCTTCAGTAATTTGAATGTCTCAATCATATCTCCCCTTCTCCGCCTATCAACCAATTTTTGCAACCCACAAATCCTCAACCTGTTCTCATACGGTTCATTCCACAGACCTGTTATCATCTTGGTCACTCGCCTCTGGATCCTCTCCACCTCCTCCCCATCAAGAAGAAACCTAGGTGACCAAATCTGAGCACAGTAGTCTAGATGGGGTCTTATCAAGGCTCGATACAGAGGAACAATAACCTGCTTGTCTCTGCTTATCAATGTATTCTTCAGCAACCAAGTGATTTGATGAGCTGTTTTGGTCACTTTTGCAATGTGTCCCCTAAATTTCAATTCCTTATCTACCAACACTCCTAAATCTCGTGCCTCATCAATTTCCTGGAGCACGGTTCTACCAGTGCAGTAAACTGCCGCCAATCTTTTCACCCCAAAATGCATAACCTTACATTTTGCCACATTAAACTGACATCCATTCTCCTTAGCCCAGACCTCCAATCTATCCAAATCATCCTGCAAAATTTTGACATCATCTGCATTCACTATTGCCCTACCCAACTTCGCATCATCCGCAAACAAATGAACTGTTCCTCTCAGATCATTTCCTATATCATTTATGAACAAATTAAACAGCAGTGGTCCAAGAACAGATCCTTGTGGCACACCACTAGTCACAGGCCATCTTGTGGACTCTACTCCCGAGTAAACCACTCTCTGATATCTCTCCATCAACCACCCTCCTATCCATCTCACCAACCCTATGTCCATTCCCATATGCTGCAATTTACTGATTAGAATTCCATGTGGAATCCTGTCAAAGGCCTTGGCAAGGTCCAGTAGAATCACCGTAAACCCATTACCCTTATCCAGTTCAGCCGTCACTGTGTTATAATACGTGAGCAAGTTACTGAGGCATGACCTACCCTTCACAAAACCATGCTGTCCCCGATACAGTATCCCATTTTCTTCTATCCAATCTTGTATTTTCCTCTTGACTATTTTCTCTAAGACCTTGACAATGATTCCTGATATGCTAATCGGTCGTTAATTTACAACAGCAGTCTTGGAACCACCTTTATGCAGTGGAATTATTTTCCCCTCTTTCCACCCGCTCGGGACTAACCCAGACCCGAGACTCAAATTAAACAAAATGGTCAAGGGTACTGACAATTCTTTAGCTGCTTCTCGTACAACACGAGCTGGTATACCATCCAATCCCACAGATGTATTGACATTAAGGTTATGCAATAGACTACTCACCTCCACTTCATTAACCACAATTCCCGTATAATCTACAGGTTTATTCGTTTCTGCAATGTCACCACCTGGATGATATACTTTTGCAAAGTGCTCACTCAGTAACTCAACTATCTCAACTGATTCAGTTACCTTCCTACCATCGGCATTCTTTAAAATCAATCTGCCATGTACATTTTTCCTTTTACTTGCTACATATCTAAAAAACTGTTTAGGATTCTCTTTAGCCTGCATGGCCAATGTTCTTTCGTAATCCTTTTTTGCTTTTCTTACCACACTCGTCACCCTTCTGGCCTGCGCTTTATACCGTTCATGTGCCTGCCGGTCACCCTTCTCCTTAAATTCCCTCCATAGTTGTTTCTTTTTTTGCAACTCAAGCTTAATGGTGTTATTCGTCCATTTAACCCCTACTTGATTTATTATTCGGACTCTAGGTATACAGTCAGCCATTTCTTCATGCAAGCACTTCTTAACTACCTCCCATGCACTATCAACTTCTAGTCCTTGCAGTTGTACATGCCATGGCACTGAACCAATCAAACTCCTAAGCTTGTCATACTTTCCAGCCCGATAATTCCACATGTACCCTGTCTTAATTGAAAATTCTGCACCTTTAGCCACTTCCCAAGTTAAGACCCTATGATCACTCTCACCGATTGGTGGCAATGTGGTCATATTTGTTACAGCCAAATCCTCAGATGTAATTACTAGGTCAAGCACTCTCTGACCCCTAGTATTTTCCATTACATGCTGTCGCAGATAGTTATCCCTTAATAACCGCATAAAATCCAGTTCCTTCCTCCCGTGTGTCCTCTCCTCACTCCAATCAATGCGACCATAGTTGAAATCACCCATAATAATCACCCTCCTTCCACCCATTTCTTCTATTTGCTTGTGCATACTGTCACCACCATCTTTTCCATCACCTGGTCTATAGCAGCACCCAATTGTATATTTAGTTCTGCTAGCCACAATCTCACACCGAATGGCCTCAAATGTGCTCTTTTCTCTATCCTGCAATTCAACTTCTATTCTTCTTGGCCGGAGCTCATCAGCTATCATCAACAATACTCCTCCCCCCATTTTATTCTCTCTGTCATTCCTGAACACACTATACCCATCACATTCAATCCCACTAGTTATATCATCTACAGTCAGCCATGTTTCACTGATACCTATAACCTGTGGTCTGGAAGTGCCAACCATGGCCCAAAACTCTTCCTTCTTGTTCCTAATACTCCTAGTATTAGTGTACATGAATTTAAGACCCCCATTAGCCCCAACCCTACCTTGATGCCTTATATTAACTATCCCACTCAGATTTGTTGTCCTTATTTGCTCTGGCATATTATATTCATTCTTACATTCAACTGCCTCCATAAGGACTGTATCTCTACTCCCCCCCCCCCCCTAACAAATCTAGTTTCCCTGAATTTGCACATCCACTACATTCAGCAACACTTTCTCAAGTCTTCTTACACCGTAACCATTCAAATGCAAGCCATCCATCTTATATAGATTCTTTCGCCCATCAAACTCACTCCACACATCCACAAATTCCACACCACTCGTCATACATAACCCACACATAAAGTCATTTGCAATTATAGCCCTCCTTTTAAACATTTCACTGTCATACCGTGGCAAAAGACTAATCATTCTAACTCTCTCACTCTTTTCTTTTGCTACCTCAAACAATTCATTCAGGTCTTCTATCATTTCCATTTTATCTCCTTTCAAATCATTCGTACCTGCTACAACAATCATTTCTTTTACCCTTTCCTTTTGCTCTCTAATAGACGCAGTTACATCCTTTATGGTCGCACCAGGTTGGTACGATTTTGTCAAATCCTCTACTAACACACCTCGTACTAACGAGTCTCCATACAGCACTCTATCCTTCATTTTGTTCATGTTCACATTCATACGTCTATTTTTCCTGTCATACCTTTTATTATTGGTTGGTTCATTCAGTCTACTTTTGTTCATGCACTCTAGCTGCTGTTTTGCTCTTTCTATCGCACTATTCAACAACGCGATCTCACTCAATGCATCTATCTCATCTTTTTTGTTCTCTGAGAAACCATTTATACTATCATTCACACTTTCTACATTCACACTCTCACAATTTTCATGTACAACCTTGCTGTTTCTTGTCATATCCCTATTTCCTTCATTCTGAAGGTTGACAAAAATATCACACTCACGATCCGAAATACACTTCAATTCCGCATTCTCCCTACATTTTCTACACACATTCAATCCTTTATTATCATCTAACCACACTCCGACCGCACTCCACAAAGCGTACATTTCACAGCTAGTACACTGACTCATTTCTTTTTTGCTACCGTTCTTTGATAACGATGGCGAACCTTCATTACTGGCCGCCATTTTCCTTCGCACAGGTGCCATACTTATCTGTAACGTGTTTTGTCAAATTATACGTTATAACACACCAAAAATAGACGCACTAAAATACGCAAGGCAAACAAAACAAAACTACACAATATTAAGTAATTTGTATCGATAACTGAAAATGATACTTATCTTATCTGGAGCTTGCACGAACACTACACATTACAAATTCATCTAGTGGCGACTTCCCGACATAGATTATGTTATAAAACACTTTAGTACACTAACCACGCTAATAAAGCTCCAATAATATACCAAAATTAAACACTTAAGTCCATTAAATTGAATCCAAAACACCAATAAATCAACAAAAAACACAGATCTCTCAGGAGCTCTCCGATAGCACGTCCGTTCACCAGCTAGCCTCGACACCACATGCACTCGACACCTTATCCATTTAACTAGTGTCATATCCATTCCCATTTGCTCTAATTTGTGTAACAGTATTCCATGTGGTATTTATTCTGTCAAATGCCTTTGCAAAATTATTATGTAGCCATTTTCTTTATCCAATTCAGCTGTTACTCTATTATAAAAGTACAGTAAATTACTAAGGCATGACTGACCTTTCACAAAGACATGTTGAACCTTATACACTATCATATTTTTATCTACCCATTGTTGAATTCTCTTTTTTACCAAATTTTCTAGTACTTTTACCACCACGCCTGAGATACTTATTGGCCTATAATTTGCTACTGTAGTCTTAGAACCTCCCTTATGCAAAGTAATAATTTTACCCTCTTTCCATTCCCTTGGAACTCTACCAGAGCTGAGACTTAAATTAAACAGTTTAGTCAAATGCATTGCCAGTTCCCTTGCACATTCTTCTAAAACCCTAGCTGATATCCTAAATCACACAGCTGTATTTACACTGAGATTCTGCGATATTCTAAGAACTTCCAATTCATCCACCTCTGTGTCAACATTGGTGTTTGACACATGTTAAAGCAGTAACCTCACTAGGAAGATATATGCTTGCGAAGTGGTTACTCAGTAACTCGACTATTTTATCCACTTCTGTCTCCTCATGACCATCATCACTCATTAAGGTTAATCTTCCATAGTCATTCTTCCTCTTACTTGCCACTTAACGAAAGAACTCTTTGGGATTTCCTTTGGCCTGCTTGGCTAAATTCTTCTCATAATCTGATTTTGTCTTCCTTGCATGCTGGTCACCTTTCTTGCCTGAGCCTTGTACTGTTCATGAGTTTGCTGGTCACCTTTCTCTTTATATACCCTCCACAGCATTTTCTTCTTTTGCAGCTCATGCTTAATGATATTACTCATCCATCTAACTCCTACCCTTCAGGGATGTATAGGATATGATAGTACTACATGAAAAACTTATATCATTACTAACTTCCTATCTACAATTTTCCTCCAAATCAGTCTGTTACCTGTCAAGACTCCAACATTATCAGATCTTATATTTCTTTCTTCTGAGGCACTTTTTACTCTATCAATGCACCTATATCTTGGTCTTCCTCTGGATCTTTTTCCTGCTAACCTGGCAGAGAACGCTTGTTTTGCTAACCTTTCCTCTCCCATTCTGTTCATGTGACCATGCTACCTGCTCTGCTCTGCTAACACATTCTTGGATGCTAACAATGTCAAGTTCCTTCCTAATATCCTCATTTTTAATATGATATTGCCATTGATGCCATCTGTTCATACTCCTGATCTTTCTCAGGACTCTCATATCTGTGTTTCTAGTCTTTGGTCAAGTGTTTTATTTCTAACCCAGCACTCAGATCCATAAGTTAAAATTGATTTGTACACTGTCTTGTATACAGCTAATTTAGTGTTTTGACTAATTTAACTCTCCTTACTGTAGGTATACAATTTAATACTGCTTCCTCTAGATGACCCTTAACTATATCCTATGCACTATTAACATCCTGACCTTGCAGTGTTTTATGCCATGGTACAGATTTAAGCTTTTTCCTAAGCATGTCATAATCACCTGCCTTGTAGTTCCACAAATACCCCTTCTTGATAAAATATTCCTCATGTTTTTTTAAATCTCCCCAGTCAAGACCGCATTGTCGCTTTCACCAATCAGAGGCAATTTTGTCACCTTGGTTATGGATAACTCTTTTGATTCTATGATCACATACAAAACTCTCCCACCCCTAGTTCCCTCCATCACATGCTGCCTTAAGTAATTATCTCTCAGCATGTGTATAAATTCTATTTCCTTTCTGCCACGTGATCTTTCTTCCTTCCAGTCTATATCTCCATAGTTGAAGTCCCCCATAATAATCACTCAACCTGTACTCATTGTACAAATTTGGCGATGCTTGTCTTCCAGATCATCTGTGGAACTCCCTGGCCTATAGCAACAACCAACTGTATATTTTGTCTTATTGGTCTTAATCTCACACCAGATTGCTTCAAATGAACAGCCACCCTCCCGCCTATCTCTTATGCTTTTTGTTTGCAATTCATCTGCTATCATCAGCAGTTCTCCCCCCACCCCATCCTCTCTTCTCTGAAAATACTAAACCTTCCACATTCATTCCCTGTAACTTCATCTGCTGTTAGCCAAGTCTCACTAATTTCTATAACTTTTAGCAAGGTTGCACTAACCAGTGCCGAAAACTCCTTCCTCTTGTCCTGATACTTCTGGCATTAGTGTATATAGAAACAGCAATATCCCTTCATTCTCCCACCACCTTTACTTTCTGAATTGACTACCCTATTGAATTTTTGTTTCAGAGACTAGATTCCTCACTTGGTCATTCTCACACTTACTCACTTCATGGGTGCCTTCACACAAACTCGCTTGCTTCCACCCTAATTGCTTAAGTTTCCCGTAATTTGTATGTCGGCATGCTCCACAGCCACACATTTGAAATTATTAACATCATTTTCTATGTTATCATCAGTATTTGCTGCATTGTCGTCACCTAACAGACACTTTTAAAACACTTGATACATACTCTCTCTCTCCAATTTCAATTTCCTTCCACATATTCTTTAATTCTCTCGACGCATACATTTCTCATATACTGCACTGAATAATATCCTGCAAATTGAATTGCCTGACAACGTGATCTTGCTGCCATTGTTCTCGCATTGGTGCCATGCAGACAATATCACAATAAAAATGTTATAAATATACTAACACTCTAAATATACAAAAATCTACAGTAACTGTAAATAATATATTGTTATGGTTCATATCTCGATTTCTGACTTTTGACCTTTTTTGACTAATGATGAAATTGTTAGAACAAAATCCCATTATGAGAACTGACTCTTTAAAAACTGTATTTTACATAATGTTCATTGTTTCAGTCAGTATTGGCTAGCTAGTCTGTTGGTAGAATTATGGTCTTTTATACTTAAAGGTAACATTAATTAAAGTTAAATCATAGTTCTATACAGGGGTTGAATGATTAAATGACAACTATTCAAAATCTGTATTGATACCATCTTTAATGATAATTATGTGATTGATTTTTCTGTAATTAAGCATTGCTGAAATGGCTTACAAAATATTTACTTCTGTGCAATCTCTGGTATAAATTAGGATGGTTATAAAGTCTTTGGTGTTTTATGGAGTCAAGCAAATATGATAGTGTAACAAACTCTACTAATAGATTTCATAGTCCCACTAAAATAAAGAAAGCAAAGTAGAGGTTGTCTTTTTCCACATCGCTTACACATGAATGCACTACTTGAATATACAAATTGTACCATCTCAGGTTAACCGTAAGTGATATGCAGGGCACTACCCACCACACTCACTGAATGTGACCATAGGGTGTGCTACGAAGGATAATATGTAAAGCTGACATTCATCAGTATTTTACCTTGGTTCTACTATGCATTAAAGATACCAAGAAATTATATGCTTCGTTTTAATCCTTTACCCAAGGAAGCAAAACAATGTTTTGCACATGAAATATATTCATGTCTGAGCTACTTGTATAGAGGCTAATGGCTTCACATCACTTGCCTTAGTATGTATCCCATAATGCAAAGCATATACACACACCCTTTCAGATGTATAAAATGTACGTATGGGATACGTACTAAGGCAAGTGATATGAAGTCATTAGCCTCTATATACAAGTAGCTCAGATGTGAATATATTTCACATGCAAAACATTATTTTGCTTCCTTGGGTAAAAGATTAAAACCAAGTACATAATTTCTTGATATCTTTAATGTATAATAGAACCAAGGTAAAAAAAACTTTCAAACTTTCAAAATCTCTGGATGAGAGAGATCTCATCCAGAGATTTTTATTAATAAGGTCTAGCAATCTTTGGCTACTTGTATATAAGATATATATGATTTCTTCATTACTTCAACCTTGGTATCTCTCTCTTGGGTAGTGGCCCTTCCCATTATGCATAGAATTTTAGACATCTGAAAGTATGTATCCCATAATGCAAAGCACACATCCTTTCAGATGTGTAAAATGCTGAAAGTATGTATCCCATAATGCAAAACACACATCCTTTCAGATGTGTAAAATGCTATGCATAATAGGAACGGCCACTACCCAGGAGAGATACCAAGGTTGAAGTAATGCAGAAATCATATATATCTTATATACAAGTAGCCAAATGTTGCTTGATCTTATTAATAAAAATTTCTGGACAAGAGAAAGATGGTGAAAGTTTTTTGAAAGGCAAGTGATATGAAGTCATTAGCCTCTATATACAAGTAGTTCGGATAATACAAATATATTTCACATGTAAAACATTATTTTGCTTTGTTTTTTATTTTATCTATAAAATGTTTTGAGTTTTTAATATAAGTATCCGAGACGTGAATGTGTTGTTGTAAAATCTTTGCAAGATACTTGGATAGTTGGTAAGTGGGAGAATAGATTCCATCAACTATTGGACGTAATGGTATACCTTCTTTGTGAATTTTACAGTCGTCCGTAAAACTGAAAACCTAAACAAGAATCAAGGTCTGATTTTACCAGAAATTTGGAAAACTTTTATCAGATTATTTTGCTTTCTTGGGTAAAGGATTAAAACCAAGTATATAATTTCTTGGTATCTTTAAAGTGACATTCGTCAGCCGAGACATTGAATGCAGAATTCTTGGTGTTGACTGGAACACAAATCTGCACAAAAACATTCACAACCAAGGCTCACAACATGGGTTTCCATGGTAGGACTGCAGTATGTAAGTCCCACATTGGTTTGGGTAAAATAATGCAACATCATTTTCGGTGGTGCAAAAGAGAGCATACAGTGGGACAGCAATTTTGGAAAGCTATGTTATGGAGCTTTGAATCATGCTACATGTTCTTCCAAGCAGATGGATGGGTTGGAGTGTGGGGGATGCCCAGTAAACATCTCTTACAAGAGTGCATAACCCCAACTATGAAATTTGGAGGTGGCAGTATGATGGTGTTTTGAACTACTTTTCTCATGGCGCTTTGTCATAAGCCTTTTCCAGATCTATAAAATACAGAGAAAAGCTTTTCCAAACACTACAATTATATTGGGTGAATGGAACATTATAACAGAGCAATACATAGTCTATATTTAAGTTGTCAGTCATCAGAATTGAAGGAAATACAGGAAGATTGTTTGATGTAAAATCAGAGGTAAGACAAGGATGCACATTATCTCCACTCTTATTCATCATCTCTATGGATCACATTATGAAAGATGGCATTAAGTCTGATATTAGAATTAGAGATGTCATGCTTAGCTCTTTGCTTTATGCAGATGTTGTTGTACTCCTGAACATTGCACCTGCATGTTTAAGTATGTTGGCATGTGAACATTCGAATGCTAGCATGTATTGAGTGGTAGATAGGTTCTGAGACTTTGTTTCATGACCACTGAAGCCTCTAGACCAGTGGTTCTTAACCTGGGGTGTGTGCACTCCTGGGGGTGCGAAAAAGCATTTCCAGGGTGCGAGAGAAGTTTCTAAATTTTGACCCAGATTCGATGGACGACAGCTATTTAATAAAAGACGATCTTATTGAAATACGAGCCAATGCACGTATTCAAATGGAATTTGAAAAACTGGACTTAGAACAATTCTGGTGTACTTTTGCCAGCTGTGAACCTTATCCACAGCTGGCAAAAGCAGCATTGCAGACACTTTTACCATTCCATTTGCCACCACCTACCTGTGTGAAATGGGATTTTCATCACTTTTGCACATAAAAACAAAAGCCAGAAATCGCTTAAATGCAAGTGATGACTTATGTCTGGCTCTTTCAAAAAAGGAGCCTCACTTCAAAAGTATTATTATGAATAAACAACAACAACATAGCCATTAAAAATTGAGATATTGTTTTGTATGTATATGTAAATGTATGTGTTTATTTTTCAATAAATAAATTATCTTGCAATAGATGTAATTTCCTAAATAAAGAAATAGAAACACATTTTTCAAGGGGGTGTGAGAACTTATTTTTAGATTCAAGGGGTGCCAATCACTAAAAAGGTTAAGACCCACTGCTCTAAACCTTAATCCCCCCAGACTTCTTTTTCTAGGGGAAAGGGGGGGACTCTTAAAAGCATTCTGTGTAAGACTGTGGTTGGGTGAAGAAGCTCAACCTCTACCTCATATTCAAGGTACTACACATCAGCATTTATCAAAGCTCCAGGATTAATAATTGTATTCGTCAATCAATGATGCATTATTGAGCCTTGCTTTTATAATATAAAACTCTCACACACTCGAGGCTGTGAAATGTATGGCAATCAATGCCATGTTTGAGCAAGTGAAACCTGTGAATATATTTTTTGAACAGCTGGAGTTTGTATTCCTTAAAGAAAACAGTGTAGGAAAGACTGTTTCAAAGCACAAAGGTAGACAGAATGATGATGATGAGAATGTTGCTTAAGCATGTTTGGAGCTGTACAGTGAATAGATGGTGACTAGCACTTTCTTATTGCTTATGGACTTGAGGGAAAGTGAGAGAATGGCAGAACAGCATCCATGAAAGTGTCTCTAAAAAAGTCATAAAGTAGAACCAGAACATTGATGAGGGAGTGACTGGATGGAAGACATAACTGTACCTTGAATTCATTAATTTAGTGACTTCATGGTGGCTGATAATATCAGGAATATGGAGAGTATAGTTGAGTGAGGATTTTTTGTTTGGGAGACTATTTTATGAATCAAAATGCTCAGAATATATGATTTATTGGCTAACAGTGCTCTTTTCTTGGAGGACCATGCCGAAGATAGATTAAAAGGTTTTCAAAACAAGATGATAGTTATCTATGAAAAACAATGAAGTTTCGAAAATGCATGTGAACATAGTAAAGTAAATGTAGTTCATCTTAAGATTTGAGGATTTCTGTCTTAGTAGATATCTATATTTTTAGTTAATTTCAAATGTGGTATAATATTTTAGTTTTCCTGTATTCTTTAAAATCAAGTGTCCAATGTCCTGTTCATTTTGCTAATGGGTTTCCTTACCATATAGTCCTTCAGAAACTCCACCTTCTTCCTCTAGTGAAGTGCAAGAGGTTCCAGAAGTACCTCTACAAGGACTAGTGAGTTACTATAACTATTATTATTTTATATTTGTATTATTTTAATAGCTCTCTAATATAAAAAAAATCCAATATAACATAAATGTTGGAAGAATATTACAATTGATATTATTTTTATTAGGAGTATTCATAGGAGGTACCCACTAAGTCACAGTATGTCTGCACTTCGGTTTAATGTGTTCACAATCAACAATCAATACAGTCATTACTCTTCTGGATAGATATTCTATTCACTCACTCACCACATCCCAGGAATGATTGTTTTGTTCTTTCTCCCTCTTACATGTATTGAAAAATTTCTCTCTCTCCTCTATTTCTAATAAGATCCATCACCAACTTTTAGTTCTTTATTATATCACTTTTTATGTCTATTTGCTAAACTTTGAAATCAACAGTCCCTTAATCTGCCCTCATAGTCAACATTCTGCATATACTCATGCTGTTGAATAAAGGCCTTATAAAGAGTGAGATAACCATTGTTGGTTATATTCACAACACTGCAGCAATCCTTTGTGTCATTCTTACCACTGTCTGCTGAATGTTATTTCTCCATCATCATCTGGATTCTTGCTTTGAAGTGTAGTCTACATCCTTAATTCAAAATGTAAAACCTTTTCATCCATTAAACTGATGTTTATTCTCCTTTGTTTGTAATTCTAATCAGTCCAGTTTCCTGAAGGAATAAATTATATAATCTTTGTTTCCTCTCTCATTTCCCTGTTCTTGATATTGCATCATCAATAAACAATTGTAACTGTCCTCAACATTCACATTATGGTTAATTTACAAAACAGTAATTTGTAAATTAACCATATGACACATAAACAGTATGTGTCATTTTAATTCACTATTACCTTTTTTTTTTTTTTTTTTTTGAAAATAAATATAATTAATAGAAAATGACATTTCAAGTTCACTGTGATGTATTGTAGGCTCGTATATATTGCTAGTGTCACAAGGAGAGGTAGCTGGGTATTTGAACGGTGTTAAGAACAAAATTTTTTTTAAAATTATATTGTGTAGATTTTTATAATAGCGCTTGTGTGTGATAGTCAGGCCAGATATAGGCATTGTATTGTAATTTTAAAAGTGTTCGCTTCAGTTGTTTTGATTAATGTGGAAGTAAAGATGCTTGTTAACATTACACAAATGGCAGCAGTAAAGCAATACAGAAGGTTTCAACTTGGATATCAAGTTTTACTCTGGATGTTTTGTAGTGGCTGCAACAATTTTTATAATATTGACAAAAATGTTAAAGATTTGTGGAGTGTTATGTTAAATGAAAAGAAGAAGAAACACATCACAGTGTGTGAAAAGTGTGATGAAAGGTTAGGGCATTCCAAATATGAGAATGGTGTCACCAAGAGTAATCAGAAAATGGATGGAAATGTTGGCAACAATAGTAATAGATGTGACATGGAAGAGCTTAGGTGAGAGTTAATGAAAATGAAGAGTAAGGTTAAATGTGTGGAAGAAGAAATTGAATGTTTAAAGAAGATATTAATGTAAATGAAAAGGAGGTTAATAGAAAGAAGCAAGTATCAAAATATGATACCTGCTTCTTCAAGTATGTAGCTTCTTTAAGCTACATAGCACATTTTTTCCAGGTGATACAATGGAAAAAATGTAATAGTGAATTAAAATATCTGATGCTTTGCATGGAAGGAAGGAATGGGCATCAGAATTAGTGGTAGCGGTGGACACAAATGTCTTGCTATCCAAGTCTCGTGTGGAAAGGGATTTGAAGAAGTTGTTGCAAGAGATTAAGAATAATAGTGTCATTGGAAAAAGTGGTTGGTTTGTTGCCTGGATACAATAGTAATGAACTGAGAAGGAGAGTAATGATGTTGAATGGCAAAATTACTGAAAAATGATTTAAAGTTGATGGATTGTATTTGAATGGGTTTGGTATTGGACATATAGCATGAATATACCATGTTACATCTGGATGGTGCAAAGCATTTCACAGGATTCCACTGGAGGTTATTACATAACCTCAGGGAAATGGGTTTTAAGAATAAATTGGTGACATGGATTAGAGAGTGACTAACTGACAGGTGAGAATAAAGTAATGTATTGTGGTGATGAGTTTATGAAGAGAAGGATGACCTCCAAATACAAATCTCACGGATTTGTATTTGGACCATTGTTGTTTAACATATACGAGGTGTTGCTATTAAATAATGAGAATGGTTGCAAAAATGTGATTTATTATTACAATTGTACAACTTAATTTTTATCCCCTTCAATATACTCCCCTCCTCTATCTATACACCATTGCATACGATTTTCCATTGTTGGAAGCAGTGCTGCGAGTCATTAGGTGTTATCTGCTTTAGTAGCACTGCCGTTTTCTCCTTTACCTCATCCACTGATTGAAATTGGGTGCCTTTCAATGCAGATTTCAACTTTAAAAAGGTGAAAGTCGCATGGAGCTAAGTCCGGCGAATAAGGTGGATGTCCAACACTGGGATCTTCTCCAGATACTGCTTTACAGACAGTGTACTGTGGGCTAGAATGTTGTTCTGATGGAGAATCCAAGCGTTGTTCTTCCACAGATCGGGTCTCTTCTTCCTCACTTGTTCTCTCAGCTTGGCCAGAACCTCAAGTTAATAATGTGGGTTAACTGTCTGACTGTGCTGGTACTCATTCAACCATTACTATTATATTGATATAAAAAAACAAAACAAAAAAAAACACGATCATCTTTGCCTTCAGTTTTGACTTGCTCGTTCTTGCTTTTTTCATTCTCGATGACATGGGAGTTTTCCAGTGCATCGATTGTCTCTTTGTTTTTTCTGGATCGTACTGGAAAATCCATGTCTCTTCATGGGTGATGATCTTCTCCTGCAAGTCTGGCTCCACTGTCAGCCACTCCATGATGGATGAGGTAAAGGAGAAAATGGCAGCGTTACTGAAGCAGATAACACCTGATGATTTGCAGCACTGCTTCCAACAATGGAAAATTCATATGCAACAGTGTATAAATAGAGGAGGAGGAGAGTATGTTGAAGGGGATAACAATTAAATTGCACAATTGTAATAATAAATCACATTTTTGCAACCAGTTGCGTTATTTAATAGCCACACCTCATATATTAATGATATTAAGGAGAATGTGGAGCACAAACTCTCTACTCCACAACTCTCCTTCTCTACCACTCAATCCATCATCAGTTACACCAACGCCATCTATTGGCCACCACCACTAGTATTTTCACAGACAATCACAAACATCCAGTTATTTGCTGATGATGCGCAAGGTTAGGAAGAGTGGTAAGAATGTATCTGACATATAATCTCTGCAAGCTGATTTGAACAGATTAGTTATATGGGCTGTGTAATGAAATTTTGGAGAAACATAAGAATATCACCAAACTGGATAAAGAAAATAAAGCCAAACGGCAATGAACATGTATATAAAATAAAACTCTAACTACAAACAGAAAAAAGAATGCATATCAAGAAAACATAAATAAATACTTAAAATAAACAGAATGAAAAGAAGAGATAGAAGAAGAATGAAAAAACTGGCACTGATTATATATAAAGCAGCAGAAAAAAATTCTAGTAGAAAAGAAAACAAGGACTTTGAATATGGAATGATGAAATCAAGAATATAATTGAAATGTAAAGAAAAAAAAAACTGCTTATATTAAATGGCTTACCTCAAGGACTCTAGAAGACAGAATATAAGAGGAAAAGAGCAACAGCAAAAAGCGATGATGATGGTAGTTGCAGTTCGCCGTAGTTGGTGGATTGAGTGGTAAAGATGGAGAGTTGGGAGTGGGTGCCCTCCCTTGATGAGATTTTGTACTCCTTGGAGGTATCTAAAGTGCTATGAGTGCTCTTTATAGATATTGTTGGCTAACCTTAGCTATTGGGCAGGAGTCCTAAGAATTGAAGTTTCCTAAGGAATTAACGAATTAAAATCTTGGGACGTTGAACACAACTATATTTGCTATGATGAAGCATAGTAGTTTTTGTCCCATCTCATCCTCTGCAAGATATCTGAGGCATGCATGGTCAGCTAGACCTGACTGTTGTGGCAGTAGATGTATTTTTTGGGTTCACCAAGGTGGATGTTTTGGTAGATCTCCCAGTTTAACCAGAGTATAATAAGTTTCAAGAATAAGGAACTTTTGTAAACACCCAAAACAGAGAGGAGAAAGTCGATCTGTAGTACAGCAGAGAAGGGAAGCCAGCTTCAAATGAGGTTTGAAAACAGTGCAGAGATTATTTTAAAGTTCTAGCTATTTTTTCTGAGGTGCTCCAGATATATGGAATAGTAATAGCTTTTCTGTGACCAGTGTTGGGAGGAATTGGGGAGAGAGAGTTGGAAAATCTGGTGTTCTTTTTGGCATTGTAACCATTGACAGAAAGGTCTGGCAAATAAAGGAGATTTCAGCTGTAAGGGAAATCTAGGTAGAACAGATGTTGGAGACCCTCTTGACAAGTGTTTTGATGACACCATATTGTTGAGGGGGTGGGAATAATGGGAAAATTTTTATGCATCTATTTGTGTGGGTGGGTTTTCTATAAACAGAAAGAAAGAGTGCCATTGGGCAGATGCATTATTAGAGTATGTAGAAAAGATAGACTGTTATTACTTTCTTTTTCTATACTATAGTGAACTGGATTCTGGAGGTGCTGGCTGTTGAGGTGGAGGAGGAATGAGTCTGTGCCATGTAGCCAAATAGAGAACACATCATCTATATATCTTATCCAAATAGAAAGCTTGAGAATAACAGTATTGAAAGCATGCTTTTAAAAATGCTCCATATGGAAATTGGCCATAGGAGGGGAGAACCATGGATCTACCTTTTATCTGTTTATATATACATTATTCTTCCAAGAGAAGTAACCAGTGTGGATGGTAAAATTAAAGAGATCAATAATATTGGGGGAAATATTTTTCAGTAAATTTAAAGTATTAGAAAGGAAAGATATTTGTAAATAAGGAGATAATAATAATCCTATGATGATACATGGCCATGAGTTGCCTTTACGGGCAGGTATGGCACCATCTCAGTCCCCCCCCAATTTTATCCGGGCTCCGGAACCGTCATAGCTGATGAATCAGACCTATGGCTGGGTCAGTATTCCTGGCTATAATCTGTGTGTTCACTGGACCGGTTTGCCTGCTTGCGGGATGAAAAACCTCAGATAAACTGGTGGAAAAATCCTGCTGTCTATGCCTAAGACTGGCTAACTTGGCTATGGCTGAGGAAGATCCTTAAGCTCCTCACGTTGTCGATGGGAATCGAACCTAGGACACTCCGTCCCCAGGCATATGGTTGTGAAACGCATAGCCACTAAGCTAACCGTGTGGACAATAAGGAGATGACATCAAAGCTCACCATGATATTATTATTATTATGTGACACCTCCAAGGAGTCCAAAGTCTCATTGAGGGAGGGCACCCACTTCACAACTCTCTGTCTGTACCACTCAATCCACCAACTACAGAGAACTGCAACTACCATCATCATCATCTACACACACCATCCATTGGCCACCATCACTAGTATTTTTACAGACAATCACAAACATCCATGCCCATGGCAAGATTTGAACCTGCTGCCTTTTGGCTGGAGAGCAGATACGCTAACCACTCATCCAACCAGGCTGGCTATATCATTATTGTTTAAATCTAAATTTTAAACAATAATCAGATTAAAGATATGGAATGAGTGGAGTTTTTTTTTATATAAGATGAAATGTGGCCAGTAAGTGGAATTAAAGATTTAGCTAACTGTTTGGCTAATTTAATTTAAAGTGAGGGAGTGGTGAATCACTTCATCTACAATGGGACAGGAGGATAATTAGAACTGTGAATTTTAGGTAATCCTTAAACTAGGGAGGAGACTAAAAGGTTTGAGGTTTTTTAATAATTTTAGTAGGCTAGGATAGCTTTGTGAGTTGTTTTAATTTTTTTTTTTTGACTTCCTGAGAATGGTGGATTATAATCTAGGTGATTATTAAGTAGTGCAGTCTCTGAGCAGTACATTGATTTTGTGATTATAATCAGTGGTGTTGAGGGTAACAGTAGAGTTTCTTTTACAGAACAGTTTACAGAAAATCCAATACAGATAGATCATAAACTTTCCCATCATTCCCTCTCTCTCCCAACAATATGGTGTTATCAAAACCCTTGTCAACAGAGGCTCCATCCTCTGTTCTACCCAGACTTCCCTTATAGCTGAACTCGTCTTTATTCATCAGACTTTCTTGTCCAAAAGTTACAATGCAAAAAAAAAAAAAAAAAAAGAAAAAAGAAAGGAAGAAAATTCAATATTTAGCAACATACAGACCACAACAATGTTATTACTATTCCCTGTATCTGTGAGGCACCTCAGAAAAAATAGCCAGAACTTTAAAGAAATAACACTGATTTGCACATCTCATTTGAAGCTGGCTTCCCTTCTCTGCTCTCCTAAGGGTCCACTTCCTCCCCTCTCTGTTCCAGGTGTTTATAAGGTTCCTTATTCTTGCGACTTATCATATTATGGTCAAACCAGGAGATCTTCCAAAACATCCACCTTGGTGAACACAAGAAATATGTCTGCTGCAATAACTATGGTCAATCAGGTCTAGCTGACCTTGCCTAGGATACCTTCCACAGGATTAGATAGAAAAAAATTGCTATTCTTTATCACAGCAAATACAAACTTGAAAGACTATTTTTAAAGTCAGCAAAAGGTTAAAAAAAAAAAAACAGCCCATTCTAAATAAATATAGTTGTGTTAAACACCCCAAGGTTTGGGAAACTTTAATTCTTAGGCCTCCAGCCCAGCAAGTGAGGCTAGTCAACAGCACCTGTAGGGATTTAAACCCTCATAGGAATTTTTTACCCTTAAAAATTAGGCTAATTTCTACTGCTTATTTTTCTATGTATTATTACAATTTTAATATTGTATTCCTGATGATGTGTCTGTGACAGTGACAAATATCAGAACAATTAAACCTGTGGTTTAATTATTTCTCTTTGCTGTATTCATTCCATTAAATGTAATTATGAGTATAAACCAGCACTTAAGCCTAAATATAATATGTTGAGTGTGCAAACACACCATCTCTCGAACCTCTCACTTCTCGTGAGTCTCAGACAAATGACTAACATGGATTTTGAAAGCATGTTTTAATTCACTATAGTACTATTCATTAAATGTGCTACTTGTATGGAAAAGGGTTTTAGTATTTTATGTTTTAGTTCAAATATGTTATATAAAGGGGAAAATATTTCCACTGCATAAAGAAGGCTTCAAGGCTGAAGTAGCAAATTATAAGTCAATCAGTATATCAGAGAGTGGTGGTTAAGGTTTTAGAGAAGTTGATAAAAATCAGAATTCAGGGCTGGATGGACAGAAATATGATACTTTATAAGGGGCGTAACATGGTTTTGTGAAGGGTAGGTCTTGCCTTAGAAGTTTATTTTGCATTTGGTTAGACTATAATAAATTTAGTTTAATTAGTTTGCCTCAGTCCTGAAGATATTTTCAGGTGCAAACTTAGTTTGCTCACACTTGGATAAAGGATTAAATTAAATTTATTATAGTTTAACCAAGTGCAAAATAAACTTCCAACATCTTTCTCTAAATCCAGAGTAATTTAATAATAAGGTGGTGCACTGGTTGGCAACTCGTATAGGTAAATATGACCTCTCCATCGCTTCTGCCTTAGTGTCACCACTTCTAGGTCTGCCTCCCACTGACAAGACCCCAATAAAGGTCGAAACCGGTCTGGGTAGTGGCTCTTCCCTTAATGCATAGCATTATACATGTCCGCAAAGAGATGTGCTTTGCATAGTGGGAGATGCTGAGACAAAGAATGATGAGAGCTTGGTCCACCTTTGCTACGAGTTGCCAACAGATACACCACCTTGCCTCAGTCCTGAAGATATTTTCAGATGCAAATTTTGTTTGCTCACACTTGGATAAAGGATTAAACTAAATTTATTATAGGTCTTGCATTAGTAATCTACTTACTTTCTATAATAAAGTAACAGTGGAGTTGGATAAAGGAAATGCTTACTCAATGATATTGCTGGACTTTGTAAATGCATTTGACAGGATTCCACATGAAAGTCTGTTGCACAAATCGGAGCAAAAGCTGGTGATTTGGATTAGAGGGTGGCTGATGGACAGGCATCAAAGAATAATGTATGGAGGAGTTGAGCTCAAGAGAGGTGACTAGTGGTATATTTCAGGACTCAATACTTGGTCCTTGCTTGTTTAATTTGTACATTAATGATATTGGAACTTGATGGGAAATCAGGTGCAAAGATAAAGGATGTTAGTGAAGCTGTAAGTTTGCGGAAGGAACCGAGCGAGTTACTTGTTTTGACAGGCAACAATGATTTGAAAGACAAGAAATATGCAATGAGAGAGTATTTTATTATTATTATGATTAAGGTCTCCATGGAGGCAAAAGACTCATTGTAGGAATTTTCTTCCTTTCTTTCTTCCTTTGTATTTTCTTCCTAGAAAATACAAAGGCTCTCATATCACTCATTGACTGTTTGTGCTGTCACCACTCTATTAGGCAGTGCATTCCACGGTTCAACGACCCTCCATGCAACAACCACTCCTCACCCTCTTGCTCACAATTTTCTTTCGTAACTTCCATGGATGGTCCCCTTGTCCTCACTCCTTTCCCCTAGTCCACCAAGCAAAAGAACTCCCCAGTGTCAACCCTGTAACTACCTCTCAACAGTTTAAAAGTCTTAATCATATCACCTCTCCTTCATCTATCTACCAAACTCTGCAATCCACATTCCCTCAGTTGATCTTCATAACTAACATTGTATAGTCCTGAAACCATCTTTGTTATCTGTCTCTGTATTCCTTTACACAGTTAATTTATCCCCTTCAAATCCTGGGGACCAAATGTAAGAACAATAGTCCAAGTGTGGTCTGATCAGGGCTTTATACAATGGAATGACAACTCTTTTATCTCTGCAGGTCAGTGTCCTTCTCAGTATTGAAGCAATCCTCTGGTTTACCTTCACCACCTTTGCAATATGTTCCCTGAATTTCAGGTTTTTACCAATCATCATCCCCAGAGCTCTTGTCTCCCCCTACTTCCTCCAGTACAGTTCCTACAACAGAGTATGCTACCTCCCATCGATGTATTCTTTCATTTTGCTTCATTAAACTGATACTCCCAGTCATTTGCCCATCTGTCTAGCTTATTCAAATCCTCTTGCAGGTCTGCCTCATATGCACTATTACTAATAACCCTTCCTAGCTTCACATCATCTGCAAACAAATGAATATTCCCTTGCAATCCACTCACAATGTCATTGATATAAAGGTTAAACAATGGAGATCCCATTACTGAGCCCTTTTGGGAGCCCACTTGTAACCTTCTGCCTCCTTCATATTGTCCCACCAAACATAACTCTCTGATACCTGTCAGAGTATATGAAAGAGTTGTAAGAAGAACAAAAATGAAGAGTAAGAAAGTAAAGATTGTGAATTTAATGCCTTGGTATAATTGGATGGAATTGAGAAGAAGGGCCATGATTGTCAATGGGAAGATTGTGCAGGAAAAATGGTGTGCAGTTTGTAGATATGTTGGGTGAATTTGATGGATGCAAGGAATTGTGTATGCCTGATGGAACTGCACTTAAATGGTTTTGGAGATAGATGCTTGGAGAAAGTGTTGTTCATTGAGAGTTTGGAAGTGCTAAACCAGGAAAACCAAAGAAATTAAGGGGAAAGTAATAAGCACATATCTAACCGCCCCTGGGACAAATGAATACGAGTGCAGGAATGATTGTGAAGAGCTGGGTGCAGTTTCTCAGGTTTGGAATCTGGATGCACAGGTAATGACATTGTGTATGAGTAGCTGTGGGTCCAAGGGGATATTGAAATGCATATACATGAATGCCCGAATTATCAGAAATAAAGGAGAGGAGTTTTTGGCATTGGTCATCTCAACTTGGCCCAAAATTATCAGCATCAGTGTGACCTGGTTGTCAGAGAATGATGTAGTTACAGGGATAGAATGTAACAGATATTATATTTTCAGAGAATATAGAGGAAATAAGACAGGAGGAGGGGTATTATTAATGATAGTTGAAGAACTTCGACCAACTTCAAGTTAAGGAAGATTGTAGATCTGAGGAAAATGGTTCATTTGAGGCTGTCTGGTGTTGAGATAGAGGCCAATATGATAAAATATATTGTTGGTTGCTGCTATAGACCTGAGGATCCAGAAGATATGGACCACATGAATCAGCAGATTAACACAATGAGTGAGGGTCGAGCAATTATCAAGAGGGACTTCAACTATGGGAATATAGATTGGAAGGAGGAAAGAGCACATGCCAAAATAGAAGTGGAATTTATACAGTGATTAAGGGATAATTACCTGAAATAGCGCATGATGCAGTAGACCAAGGATTTGAGAGTTTTGAATCTGGTAATAGCATCAGAAGATCTATCTTACAGTTGCAACCCTACCTCTGATTGGAGAAGATGACCTTGCAGTCTTGTCCTGGGAGGTTGGTTGGTTGGTTGCTGCTATAGACCACATGCTCAACATGTGGTCTATAGCAAAAATTTCAGTCAAAGGGTTTATGCAGAACTACAAAGCTGGCGATTATAACAAACTTAGGAGGCAACTTGGAGCAGTGCCATGGCATAAGAATCTACAAGAGTTGGACAAAATAATGGAAACACTAAGATATTTAGGAATAAAATTTGTTTTTACTGGCTACATTGAAAGAAACTTTTGGTGGCAGCACTGAATGTTCGTGTTTTGTTTACACTTTGTAGTTCTCATGCAAGTGCATTAGTCATTGCACTGAGTTAAAATTTTCAGAAAATGGGAGATTTGTCTGACTTATGAAAAAGGACAAATCGTTGTTGTGCATTTAGCTGAAGCATCGGTGACTAAAACAGCTATATTAGGTGTATTGAGATCAGCAGTTTCTAAGGTTATGTTGGCATATTCAGGTCATGGTAAGACATCATCATTGAAGAGAAACAGTGGATGAAAATCAAAATTGACAGAAAGCTCACCTGACATTGAAGTACATATAACAGCAGAACTGAATATTAATCTTGCTGAACCTATTTCCACAAAAGCTGTCTGAAGTGAGCTTCATAAATCCAATATTCATGGTAGAGCTGCAATTGCTAAACCTCTGATTACTGAAAAGAATGCTCAGATGCATTAATGATAGTGTCATGACCGTCACGCCTGGACATTAGAAACTGGAAATGTGTGATATGGTCAGATGAGTTGACCTTCGTGCTGTTTCCTACATCAGAATGAGTTTACACTTGGAGAACACCTAAGGAAGCCTACAATCCCAAATGCATGGTTCCAACAGTAAAGCACAGGAGTGGTTTTGTGATGACCTGGGCATCAATATCGTGTTAGGCTCGTTATTACTTTCCATGGCAGAATTACTGCAAGGGATTATTTGGACATTTTGGGTAATCAAATGCATCCCATAATCTAAACATTATTTCCAAACAACAATGCAAGATGAAAATGATCCCTCCCCCACCCTTTTCACAGCTTTGACTGTACAGTCATGGTTTGACGAGCACGAAGGTGAACTTCACAATCTTCCCTGACAAGCACAAGCACCAGATTCGAACATTATTCAACCACTGGTAAGTTCTGGAGACTAGAATAAGAAACAGGTTCTCACCTCTAACATCTTTAAAATAACTTGAAGATGTTCCTCACGAAGAATGGTACAAAATTCCAAAACTATTCAAAACTTATTTGAGCCCATTCCAAGAAGAATTCAGGCTGTATTGAAGGCAAAAGGTGGCCCAACACCATATTAAGAAAGAAATATGTTCGGGGGGGCTGAGTCACCTAGTGAAAAAATGATATTAAAGCAACTGATATAATCACAAGAAAGAACATATCTTAAAATCATTTAACCCCCATTTTTCATTAAATTGTAATAATTTGTTCTTTTTTCTTTCATTTTTGTTCTAGGTGTTTATCAGAACTTTTCAACTCCCCCACCCCTCATATGTATAACAAGTGTTTCCATTCTTCTTCTTCTCGAACTTAAGTGGGGTCACTGTTGATAATGAGTCTCCTCCACACCTTCCTGTCTTGGGCTGTCACCACATCCAAGTTCTTCATCCTCAAGTCCTCTTCTACCAGCTCCCTCCATCTCTTCTTTGGCCGCCCACACTTCCGCCTTCCTTGCACATCCATCTGCATGACCCTTCTTCCCACATATTCGTCCTCCCTCCTCATCACATGACCAAACCATCTCAACCTTGCCTCCTGTATTTTCGCTCCTAAGTTCGTAACTTTCACTGTTCCCCTGACATAGTCATTTCTCAGAATCCCTTCTGGTCGCACTGCACATCCACCTAAGCATTCTCATCTCTGCTACTTCCATCCTGCTGATGTTATTTTTCCTCAGGGCCACAGTTTCTATAGCATATGTCATAGCTGGCCTCACTACTGTCCTATAGATTTTGCCTTTCAGATTGATTGGCACCCTCTTATCACATAACACTCCAGCCATCTCCCTCCAGTACCTCCAACCCGCTTGTATCCTGCATCCCACTTCCTTCTCAGCTCCTCCATCTTCTTCCACTGTTGAACCTAAGTATATAAAGTCTCTCACCTTCCTGATGACATTTCCTTCCAGCTCCAGATCTGTCTCCTTCTGCTGCCCATTGTGCAACACATATACTCTGTCTTACTTCTGCTCAGTCTCATACCTCTCTCTTCCAGTACTTTTCTCCATCTTTCCAGTTTAGTTCCCGCTTCTTCTCTTGAATCTGCACACAGCAAGATGTCATCTGCATACAATATTAAGTTAAGAAAAATCCCTCATTATTTTAAAGCCGGATACGAAACTCGGAGATCGAAATCTAAGAGTTTCATGCCGAACATTCTAGTCTTATTCTAGTCTCTTCTTTTCATTCAGCATGAAACTCTTAGATTTCAATCTCCGAGTTTTGTATCCAGCTTTAAAATAATGAGGGATTTATTATCCCCTTAACTTAATTTACGCAGCCAGAAAAATAGCCTCTTGGCTCTTTATCAAAGTGTTTCCATTATTTTGTAAAACCTCATGTACATGGAATGAACGTACTCAGTTTATCCTCCTGCTAGGGCCAGGAGGATAAACTGAGTACAGATTAAGTGGATGAGTTGCAATATAAAGCAGGAGCTACAAAAAAAAAAAAGAAAGCATTGTAGAAGGAATCCAAACAAAAAAAAAGTGATCAGCATGCTCATGAGCAATATAAAGCACAAGCAAGAAGGTAACTTTGAGAGGAAATTAGCTAAGCAGATCAAAGTAAATCCGAAGGCCTTTTTATGCTGTGTAGCAAGTAAGAAAGCATGATTATGGAAAGAATACTTTACTCTATGCTGATAGCAGGAAAGTGACAGAAGCAGAAGAAATAGTTTAGTTAAGTGATCACTTTGCAAGTGTATATCATCCAGGTAGTGACTTTGCAGCTACTGATGTGAGAATTGAGGTAAATGACGTGGAGGTACTAAGTATATTGAAAAATATCAATGTGAATACAGCAGTGGACATGGATGGTATGTCAGCTTGTGTGCTATAAGAATGTGCAAGTGAACTGGTAGTGCCTCTGACGAAGTTGTTTAATCTAAGTCTCAGCTCTGGGAAGGTTCCAAGGAGTGGAAAGAGGGTAAGATAGTTCCAATACATAAAGGTGGCTCCAAGACAGCAGTAGCAAATTACAGACCAATCAATATCTCTGACGTGGCAGTTAAAGTATGGAAAAAGTTGGTTAAAAGTAAAATTCAGGAATGAGCGAATAAGAATATATGATACTCTATGGGGGGGCAACATGGTTTTGTAAAAGGTAAGCCATGCCTCAGTAATTTATTCACAGTTTATAACAAGTGACAGAATACCACATGGAAAACTATTACATAGTTCGAGCAAATGGGAATAGATATGTGGCTGATGGCATGAATGGGGGGGGTGACACAAATATCAAAGGGTGGAGTGGAATCAAGGCAAATGAGTCATACCCCATGGCTCTTTATTAGGACCACTGCTCTTTGATTTGTACTTTATAGCAGAAGATTTGGGGAGGGATATTCACTTGTTTGCTGATGATGCAATGGCTGCCAATTTAATGTGGCTAAATATAAGGTGAGGCTTTGGGAAGATGAGATAACATGCTGTCTACTATATTGATGGAATTGAACTGTAAGAAGTTGGTGAAGCAAGGGACTTATGGTTGTGGACAAAAAATTGAAGTTTAGAGGACATATTACAAAGATGGCAAAAGGAGCACATCAAATTACACGGTTGTTAAAGAACACACTTATAAGCAGGGAGAAGTTATTGTTCCACTTTATAAGATTAATAAAGCCACATCTGGACTATTGCACACAAATCTGGTTGATGGATTCCTTGCTGATGAAAATGTGATAGAGAGGATCCAGAGGCAAGTGACAAATTGTAGCAGGTCTGTGGAATGCTTCCTATGAGAATAGATTGAAGGTCTGTGGGTCTCCAAAAACTAGCTGATAGCTGAAAGAGGAGATGTGATAGAACAGTGTAGTTATTAAAGGGATTTTATGGAATTGACGCTGATGACTTTTTTTGGTATACAGTGTAGGAGGAGAGAGAATGAGGGGTCCTGGAAATTATGTAAAAGTGTGGTTAACAAGTTAGGACTAGATTTTTTTGATTGGAGGGTGGTGAATGGGTGGAAAATGCATTGTCAGAAGTGGTTATGAGTGTTTTGTCTGTGAATGAGTTTAAGAAGAGGTATGATAGGTAGTGTGTGAATAGTGGCTAGTGTGTCAATATAGGTTTTTCTGACACCATGTAGACACCAGTTATAATAATAAACATAAGATATAATATTATTTACCCATTGTATTTTTTTCCACAAAAGTTAGCCAAGACTAACACAGATCCTCTGCCCCTGCTGGTGAATGATGAGAGGATGTTGGTAATGGTTATGGAAGCATTGACTATAAGCAGGAATTCACTCTCATTATCATACATGTTATTTGCTGCTTCCAGTTCAATGATGCTTCCATAGCCTTTATTAACATCATCCTGTCATTCACCAATCTCATCTGTCTGAACATTTCAGAATCATCTCCCTCTACATTTCCTAGCCTGTAGCAACAACCACTAAAATTCATGCTTACCACAACCTCGCACCAAATGGCCCCAAAGCCATTATCAGTACTACTTTCTTCAAATTCAACATGAAGGGGATACATCATTAGTAATACCAAAATTTATCCTCAGTATTACCAAAGATTATTGCATGTGAACAGTCATTACACCTGGAATCCTTTTTATATGATTTGTTTTGTCAAGAATTTCTTACCTCATTTTGTTTCCTTTATTTGCTGTGTTTGACATTCTTCTAATTCTAATGACTATTGCTGACACTTTTGGTTATTTATCTATGAAAGTTGAACACATACAGACTAAGTACCCAAATTGTGAGATAATCTTTCTTGCAGATTTCAGCACCCATAATTCAAACTTGCTCCCCTTCTCTTATCCTCATAGATCAAGCTATGAGAGAAGCTGAATTATTTTCAGTCACCAATTATTTGAAACAAATCATTCACCAACTAGATTACCAGATTATCCTCATCTTCTTTCAATACTCTGGACCTTTTCTTAGTTTCTCTCCCTCTGAATACACCACCCATGCTAGCTCTTCTCTAGGCAACACTGACCACAACGTTGTTTATCTTTCTTTTTACATGTCATCCTTCTTTCAGCCACCTTTATCCTCATATCCTACAGCACTATAGTGGTGCTAAATGGGATAACCTTCTAGGTTTCTATGCTTCTTTTTCATGGTCTGATTATTTTTTCTGCTCTCCTGATCCAAGAACTTTCTGAGTTCAAATGATTGAAATTATTCTTGCTTAAATGAGTGCCTTTATTCCCCACTCTCCTCAATGCGCTACTCCTGGCCCCTTCACAATCCCTAGTTCTTCAACAAGTGTGTCAGAGCAGTCCACTATAAAAATTCAGCATGCAATCAATGGTTCAAGTTAAAAACTCTAGCTTCTTACTCAGTTTACATTATAGCTTGTAACCGCTGTAAAAAAATCACTAGGTCTAAAGCAGACTTAATAATGATCAGATGAACTTAGCTAGCCTCATGCTCATATGGCAGACTGGCCACCTGGTTTCTTATCAGTGCTGTTGAGCAAATCTTATGCTTTACCATGTTTCTGTTTTTTTTCTCTTTCTCTCTCACCCTAATGGAACAAATGGTAAGTGGCATTATTATTTTTCCTCTAATGCTTATTTAGATGACTAAGGCAAATTTCTTCTCACTATTCCATTAACTATCCACATCATGCCTTTGTTAAAATGTAGTTATTTTAAATATGTTATCAAATCTTCAATTATATCTTGTCTTCTGCGCCTTTCAAAATACTTTAGTTATCTCATTTAAACTTTTCTTCTTAACCTTTATTATACATCTGACTTATGGCTGCAAATAATAAATCTTACGTGTGCAAAACTTACAGAACAAAGAAATCGCCTCTGGCTGGAGCCAATCTCTTTGTCTGACCTACTGGTGTTTATTTTCAACTGAAATTGGAAAATTTATTTATTTTCTAGCTGTGCCACCAGATTCGTGGGTGGGAGTTGAATCTCCCTCTGAAAAATAACACACAGTAAACCACACAGATCTTTTCTCTCTTAATTCTAAGTAAATCTAGCACTTAAATTTTGTGTTCATGACAATATCTACCCTTAAGGCTTACAGATTCGAATTTATGAGTAGTGCATTGGAAATAGAAATCAGGCAGGTTATTTAACCAAGAAAACAATTTATTTAACATCAATGAAATGCACAATGGGTCAATTTTAAGTACTAAGTAAATTAGCTTCTATGCTTCACAACTAATGACTATGTTTACAACCTTATCTTAATCAATTCTAGTAAAACCACATGTCTATAATTTTCTCTCATTAAACTTGGTAATACTCAGATCAATTTTTACATAACATTCTGCAGGTTTAGGCAATAGCTATAACATTAGATACACGATGTTTCACCTTAAATTTTAGCTAAGTTTTCTCTCACATATAACAAAATACTTGAAATATCAGCATAAGGCCTAAAGTCCTCAAGTATCACTATAAAACAAGTCCCTTAATTAAATCACCATCACAATCTTCTTATTTCTAGCTAAACAAAGGAAAAATCTTACTTTGAACAGATGTCTGGTCTTTTCTGAATGATCCCTGAAATTACTTCCTTCTATTACCGTCCAACTTTGGTACTGCACTTAGATATCATCTCCGGGATTTTGTGAGATCTCTTCTTAATATCGGTGAACATTTGGATCTTGGCAGCATGAAACTCGACATCTAATTTCTTCTAAAACCATTTATCTTAGTCACATCGCTTTCTCAGCATTTTCTATCAGGAATGCAGGTCTCCAATGGTGATTAGAAATCATTTCCAAAGATGTTATCAAAACTCTGCTGCCATAACGTACATCGTATCATCGTACTTCTTGACTCCGGGACCTTCAACTTCTGGAACCTGTAACTTCTGGTTGGAACCCCATTTGACCTTGAAACTTCTTGCTGACCCGGGAACGGACGTACTTGAACTCCAATAAAAAGGCAAGACAAGACCCCTTTTTGACGTAGCGAACTGCTATTTATATGGTCCCGATGATTGACCTTCGTTTTTGCTTACGTCATCATTCCCCCCGGTACTTTGGTGCTTTGCACCTGTCACCCTCGTCGATCGGTGAAATTTGTCAGGAGAACCCTGTGTACTGTTGACCCTCGAGGTTGCAGTTGCCCCAGGTCATTAGTTAATACCTTAATCTGTCTGGAATTACTGATGACTAAGAGTTTTCTTAAGACACAATTAATCTTACACTTATTTTTCTGTTCTTTTACAAAAGAACAGAAAAATAAGTGTAAGATTAATTGATGTCTTCTTTCTGAAGACATCAGAATTTTTCTGATGTCTTCAGAAAGACATCAGAAAAATACTCAATAGGATTGATTCTAAGTAGTCTTGCTCCAGATATTATTCCTCCAGTTGTGTTAAAAAAAAACTTGTGCTCCAGAATTAACGCTTATTCTGTATTGCCTATATAAACTGTCATACTCATCTGACAGCATGGAAGCAAGCTTTCATTCAGGATATTTAGGATATTCAGGATTAAGATAAGGAATTAAAATAATAGAATGCTTGCAAACTTCAATAAAATGAAGGAGCGAGTGCTGTATGGGGATTCGCTATTAAGAGGCGTAATAATTGAGAATTTAACGAAGTCGTACCAGCCGGGTGCGATCATAAAGGACGTCAGCGAATCTATTCGACTGCAAAAACAGAGGGTGAAAGAGATGATAATCGTGGCAGGAACGAATGATTTGAAACAGGACAAAATGGAAATGATAGAGGATGTGACGGAGTTGTTTGAGGTAGCAAAAGAGAAGAGTGAGAGAGTTAGGATGGTGAGTATCTTACCGCGGTATGACAGTGAAGTGTTTAGAAGGAGGGCCATAATTGGCAATGACTTTATGCGTGGGTTATGCATGGAGAGTGGTGTGGAATTTGTGGATGTGTGGAATGAGTTCGATGGGCGAAAGGACTTATATAAGATGGATGGATTGCATTTGAATGGAGTTGGTGTACGGAGACTTGAAAGAGTGTTGATGAATGATGTGGAAGTGGATGTACAGACTCAGGGAAACTAGATTTATGAAGAGGGGGGGAGTAGATATGCTGACTTTAGGGGGGCAGTTAAGTGTATGAATGAGTATATTATGCCCGAGCGAGTACGACGGACAACAAATCAGAATGGGATAGTTAGTATAAGGCATCAAAGTAGGGATGGGACAAATGGGCTTCTGCGATTCATGTACACTAATGCCAGGAGTATTAGGAACAAGAAGGAAGAGTTTTTGGCCATGGTTGGCACTTCCAGGCCAGAGGTTGTCGGTATTAGTGAAACATGGCTGACAGAAGATGATAAAGCTAGTGGGATTGAATGTGACGGGTATAGCGTGTTCAGGAGTGACAGGGTGAATAAAAAGGGGGGAGGAGTGTTATTGATGATAGCTGATGATCTTCAGCCAAGGAGTATAGAAGTTGAACTGCATGATGGGGAAAAAAGCGCATTTGAGGCTGTTTGGTGTGAGATACAATCCAGCAGAACAAAATATACAATTGGGTGCTGCTATAGACCGGGTGATGAAGTGGATGGTGGGGATAGTATGCATAAGCAAATAGAAGAAATGAGTGGAAGGAGGGTAATTATTATGGGTGATTTCAATTATGGTAACATTGACTGGAAAGAGGAGAGGGCACATGGGAGGAAGGAATTGGATTTTATGCGGTTATTAAGGGACAACTATCTACGGCAACATGTATTGGAAAATACCAGGGGGCAGAGAGTGCTGGACCTAGTAATTGCAACCGAGAATGTGGCTGTAAAGAACATGACCATGTTGCCACCAATTGGTGAGAGTGATCATAAAGTCATGACTTGGAAGGTGGCTAAAGGAGTCGAATTTAAAATTAAGACAGGGTACATGTGGAATTACCGGGCTGGTAAGTATGACAAGCTTAGGTGTGTGCTTGGCTCAATGCCATGGCATGTAAAACTGCAAGGGCTGGATGTTGATAGTGCATGGGAGGTGGTTAAGAACTGTTTGCAGGAGGCAATGGTTGACTGTATACCAAGAGTCCGAATAATAAATCAATTAGGGGTTAAATGGATGAATAACACTATTAAGCTTGAGCTGCAAAAAAAGAAACAATTGTGGAGGAATTTTAAGGAGAAGGGTGACCATCAGGCGCAGGAACAGTATAAAGCTCAGGCCAGGATGGTAACAAGGGTGGTAAGAAAAGCAAAAGCAGATTACGAAAGGAAATTGGCCATGCAGGCTAAAGAGAATCCCAAACAGTTTTTTCAATATGTTGCAAGTAAAAGGAAAAATGCTCATGGTAGAATGATCTTAAAAAATGCTGAGGGTAGGGAGGTAACTGAATCAGTCGATATTGTGGAATTACTGAGCGAGCACTTTGCAAGAGTATATCATCCAGGTGGTGACTTTGCAGGAATGGAAGAACCAACAGCTTATACTGGAATTGTGATGAATGAAGTAGAGGTAACTAGTCTATTACAGAACCTCAATGTCAATACATCTGTGGGATTGGATGGTATACCAGCTCGTGTCGTATGTGAAGCGGCCAAAGAATTGTCAGTGCCCTTGACCATTTTGTTTAATATGAGCCTCAGGACTGGGTCAGTCCCAAGGGGGTGGAAAGAGGGGAAAATAGTTCCACTGCACAAAGGTGGTTCCAAGGCTGCTGTTGAAAATTACCGGCCAATCAGCATAACAGGAATCATTATCCAGGTCTTAGAGAAAATAGTCAAGAGGAAAATACAAGATTGGATAGAAGAAAATGGGATACTGTATCGGGGACAGCATGGTTTTGTGAAGGGTAGGTCATGCCTCAGTAACTTGCTCACGTATTATAACACAGTGACGGCTGAACTGGATAAGGGTAATGGGTTTACGGTGATTCTACTGGACCTTGCCAAGGCCTTTGACAGGATACCACATGGAATTCTAATCAGTAAATTGGGGCATATGGGGATGGACATAGGGTTGGTGAGATGGATAGGAGGGTGGTTGATGGAGAGATATCAGAGAGTGGTTTACTCAGGAGTAGAGTCCATAAGATGGCCTGTGACTAGTGGTGTGCCACAAGGATCTGTTCTTGGACCACTGCTGTTTAATTTGTTCATAAATGATATAGAAAATGATCTGAGAGGAACAGTTCATTTGTTTGCGGATGATGCGAAGTTGGGTAGGGCAATAGTGAATGCAGACGACGTCAAAATTTTGCAGGATGATTTGGATAGATTGGAGGTCTGGGCTAAGGAGAATGGATGTCAGTTTAATGTGGCAAAATGTAAGGTTATGCATTTTGGGGTGAAAAGATTGGCTGCAGTTTACTGCATTGGTGGAACCGTGCTCCAGGAAATTGATGAGGCACGAGATTTAGGAGTGTTGGTAGATAAGGAATTGAAATTTAGGGGACACATTGCAAAAGTGGCCAAATCAGCTCATCAAATCACTTGGTTGCTGAAGAATACGTTGACAAGCAGAGACAAGCAGGTTATTGTTCCTCTGTAGCGAGCCTTGATAAGACCCCATCTAGACTACTGTGCTCAGATTTGGTCACCCAGGTTTCTTCTTGATGGGGAGGAGGTGGAGAGGATCCAGAGGCGAGTGACCAAGATGATCGCAGGTCTGTGGAATGAACCGTATGAGAACAGGTTGAGGATTTGTGGGTTGCAAAAATTGGTTGATAGGCGGAGGAGGGGAGATATGATTGAGACATTCAAATTACTGAAGGGTTTCTATAAAATTAATTCAGAAGATATTTTTGAGAACAGGGCTGGTTGTGGGAGGACTAGGGGACATCCATGGAAACTGGGCAAAAGTGTGGTTAGTAAAGGTGTTAGAGCTGGGTTCTTTACTTTTAGAGTAGTGAATGAGTGGAATGCGCTCCCTGAGTCTGTGGTGGATGCTGTGACAGTGAATGAGTTTAAGGCGAGGTATGATAGATACTGTATGAATGTCAAATAGTTGTGATGAATATGATTTGGGGCCTCCCTCGATGAGTCTAATGACTCCCTGGAGTTGCCCGTAATAATAGTAATAGTAATAATATTCCTAAAAAAGGTTTGATGGCCAACTTTTATTTCCCTGTCATACCAATATCCTCACCTCATAATCTCAAAATGGATGGCAAAGGTCATCAACCACAGCTTCACTTTGGAGACCCATCAGTTAATTAGTGGTTATCAATATGGATTCCACTATTCTCACTCTACAGCAAAACTTGTTATCCTTACCCACCTTTGGACATAGGCCATGGAAAGAAATGGGAAAACTCATGTGGTCACTCTTAATATTTCCAAGACATCATGTCTGACATCAAAGTCTTCTTATTACTGAGCCACCATCTTGATGACCTTCCTGCCCTTTGTAATTGGATTGCCAGGTTCCTCTCTTGGCATTCATTGCACTTCATAATGAATGGCTTATTCTCATCAGATTTCTTTATTAATGTTGCAATGTCATATCGCTGTACTTACCCACACTTTTACTCTTATACATCAGTAATCTTCTATAACTTCAAATCTTGTATATAGTTTTTTAGACTATAATAGTAGATATAATAAAAGATAATGTAGTGATTGAAGAAAGATCCAACTTCACTCATTCTTACTTTTGATAATGTTCCAATTTACCATCAAGATCAGTTTTCTCTTCTAGGACTGACTTACATACACAGCTTATCCTGACCTAAACATTATCAGTGTAGCCTTAGCATAAAAAAAAAACTCCCTCAAAAAAAAAAAAAAAATCTCTCCTGCTTAACTCTTAACACTTTATAACTTCTAAATCCAGCTGACTGGTTTTGGAATTTATAACATTTGGGGCTGTGTTCCCAAAACCTTCCTAAGAATTCTTGATTTAATATAGAAGAGGACATTTCATCTAATAGATAAACTCTCTGTCTCTCATAGCTTCTCTCACATTACATTCTCATAGGTGTTCTGTTTTTGCATTATGCTTTTTTTTCTTATGGGTATTTCCATGGGACTAAACTGGCCACTACCATTCCTCTGCTTTCCTCTAATCATGTAAAAACATGAGCAGCCATTGTTCAATATCCATATATATATACATTTCAACTCTAAACACATTGAATCAACTTCTCAGTAATACTTCCTTCATTTTCCATCTTTCTCCCCTTTGTAACAGCCATCTGCATGCTATTTTTTCCCAATGAATGCCCTGTCCTTCCCCCCAGCTTTTCAAAAAACTTGTTAATAGTTTCCTTCTTTCCCCATTTGTCCATACATGGCACCATTGTGTTATAGATGTCATATCTCTCTTGCACATGGGGATTAATATATATTATTATTTTACCAACTTTTTATAATAGAGTAACACTTGAGTCGGAATAAAGGAAATGGCTGCACAATGATTTTGCAAAGGCATTTGAACAGAATACCTCATGGAGTTCTGTTGCACAAATTGGCCATTTCCTTTATTCCAACTCGGGAATGAACAATGAAGTATGTAAATGATCTTGTAGAAGATCATTCTACATACCACATTGTTCATTATAAGTGGCATCATCTTTATATCCTTGTGTTATAACAAATTTCATGTTATTATAAAGTTTTTTTTTTTTAGACTGTTATTTCTTTATGTGGGATATTGCTTTTGAGGAAGGAGTTGGATTTGGTTAGGATGTTTGTTGTATTTTCAATTTCAGTATTTGTCTAGGTTTGACAATAAGGTTATGTTCTGCTTTTAAGTTCTCTATGTGCTCACTCAAGGTCTCTTGTTAATATTACATTTCATAAGTTCACCACAGTTCTATCGTGACATAGTTGCACTCAACCTGTTTTACACCGCTGGAGGATTTAAAATTTCTTCTAGTGTCATCTTTTTAACTTTTTCTGAATTGCTTATCTGCTGCAGCTTCAGAGATGTTGAGAAGAACTGTACACAATTAAAGATTTAAAATTTTCACAGCTCTTCACATAGAATGTTGATGGCTGTATTTATGTTTGAAGTTGGGTTCATATAGTGATAATCTACTCCTATATTAGTGCTGCAGCAGCATGTTGTCTGGTTTTGGCTCTTGGTTTGCTGTGCTAATTTGATTTTCCACTTATCTGACTTGCCATGTTTTGCATATGATATCATCCTGTATTAGATGTGTAGATAAGCTTAGGTGTTTGCCTGTAATTTTGCCATTTAATTCACAACACTGGAGGAACAAAATAAGCATTTAGTTATTTAGCATTCGATATTCTTGCAGGAAGACTTAAAGAGACTATCAATATGGATAAAGGTAAATGACTGCCAGTTTGTTTAACATGACCAAGTGTAAGATGATGCATTTTGGAAAGAGATCAGAAGCTGTGTACTATATTGATGGAAATGAACTGCAGGAAACTGATAAGGCCAGGAACTTGGATGTAATTGTGGACAAAGAGTTGAAGTTTAGAGGGCATATTGCAAAGATAACAAATCAAATTATGTGGTTGTTGAAGAACATTCTGACAAGCAGGAATAGAGAGGTTATTATTCCCCTATATAAGACGTTAATAAGGTCATATCTGGACTCCCAGAGTCCATGCTGTTGAAAAAGTCATGGAGAGAATCCCGAGGCGAGTGACAAAGATTGTCACAGGTCTGTGGAATGCTCCCTATGAGAGTAGATTGATTGTTTGTAGGCTTCAAAAATTAGCTGATAGAGAAAAAAAGAGGAGACATGATAGAAGTATTTAAGTTATTAAAGGGATTTTATAAGATTGACATTGAAAGCAATTTTCAGTATATGGCAAGAAGGAAGAGAACAAGAAGTCATCAGTGAAAGTTGTGTATGAGTGTGGTTAGCAAGGGTGTTAGGACTAGGTTTTTTGCTTGGAGAATGGTTACAGGGTGGAATGAGTTCTCAGAGTTGGTTGTGGGTGCTTCATCAGTGAATGCGTTTAAGGAGACACCTGATTGGAATTGTATGATTGATTGCTAGTTTGTGAATAAGTGGATCTCCCACGATGAGCCTTCTGACTCAATTGAGATACCTGTATAATAATAATTTTGCTAGATTTATACCCAGCATCTTTAGAACACAAATAATTTGCCATCCTATAAATACCAACAAGCAGTTTTAAATATGAACACCTTTTCTTCTAAGAACGTTGTGAACACCAGCCTAACCTGAATCATGGCAATTGTTTCTCTCTCCCAAAGGTTTGGGAGATTCTCATTTTATGTATAAAAAAAAGCTTTTATATTATTTGTTAATATTAATTTCTGACACATGGCAACTGTGTTTAATTACTTAACTGATTTGACCACTTCCTTTCTCAAGAATTCGGAACACTTTATTTCGATTTTTAAAGATATGCATCTCAGGCAATTTGGGATTTAGCCGACCAAATTGTATTCTTATTGACATAAACCAAAAGATAGAAATGCATAACAGACTTTCATGCTGGCTGGGGCGTTGTCCAGTTAAACAAGGTCTCTATTGTTTTTGCCAGGGAACCAGGGCAAACAGTGAAAAGTCAGCTACTGGAACAAATCTGAAAACACACCCCAACTCAACATTACCAGAGTTAAAGATCGGTACTATCAACATAAGAAGCTGAGGAATTAGAATCAGTACCAGATCGACATAATAGGGGAGACTGAAACAAAAAAGACAAAAACTGGTGAGATCTTTCTGAGCAATAAATACAACATAGTCAGGCAATGACAATCAAGGAAAAGAAGGAGTAGTATTCAACACTAAATACGAGGCAAATCTTCTTGAATAGTGGGCAAATATCAAAATGGGGAACTGGACAATGAGACTTATTTGTGCCAATGGTCCCACAGAAGTTAGAAGTGGAGGAATTTTTTGAGGCTTTAGAGGAAGCAACTGACACAATGAAAAAGGAAAGGTTGGTCCTTGTTGAGGATCTAAATAGCAGAGAAGGAAATGATTGTCAGACATACAAAAATATTTTGGGAAAATTTCGAGAAAAGAGCAAAGCTAATAATAATGACAAATAACTGTTGGATTTCTGCTCAGGACATGGACTGGTTATTACTAACACCATGTTCCAACATAAAAATGTGCACAAATTCACATGGAGAGAAGAGGCAAGGAATAAGAAAAGTCTCATTGACTATGTTGTTGTTGATAGTGATGTTTTCTCCCTGGTGCAGGACACCAGAGTGTACAAATGATTTGAAATTGGAAGTGATTACTATTTAGTCTTGAGCAGGATAAAATTGAATTTCAGTTTGAAAAGAAAAACATGTAAGAAAGGTATTATTTCTGGGAAAACTCCCATGTTACTCCTCTTAAAAACTATTATTTTTACGGCTATTTTGCCTGTTTTTGTTTATTATGAGTGCCCCTTTTTTAATGTCATTGGCTCAAGAATTTTTAGGGCATTGCAGATGTATTTTAGAGACAAATATATGTAGCATAATAGAAGAAAATTCACACATACCTTTTCTTGGATGTTGTTGCCTATCTTCTTTCTGCAGTGTGCATATTCTGCTGTTATGGTGTTGAAAGGGGAGTGAGGGGTAGTTAGGCAATGTGGAAGAATTAATATGAAAAAACAATTCTTTTTTCCTATTTTTTTTTTATATAATGTATACATATATTATTTTTAAGGGTGGGCAGAGTGCTTTTTTGTAAGGTGAAAAAAGGAGGCTGAAAATAGAAACTGTTTTTTAGGAGGAGGGTTTATGGGAAAAGGGAGCCGATGAGAGGGTTGACGGGATGCGAGCTGTATCGACCATGTGGGTTGTTGCCTGAACTCTTGGAGAAAGTGGATGCTATGTCATGTCGACTTGGTGTTTCTGTCTTTGAAATGCTCGTGTTATTGCCTATTGGTCGGAGTTGTGACCTAATTTTTATGTTTTTCCATCCATATAATTTTAACACTCGGAGATTATGTAGGGTCGGTGGACGTTGATTGAGTTCTCATCACATTTATGGCTATTGTTTCCGATATTCTAAGCATTGTTTCGTTGTCTTGTCTGTCTATTATGATGGCTTTGTCAATTTTCGGGGTGTGTTTCTGTTCAAGGGCGTGAACTGCTATTTCTGTTTTCCCTGTACTTTGTATTCTATTTTTCTTTTTGTTGTTGCATTTTTTAGTGTTTAAATGTTCTGGAATAGGGATGTTACAGTCACGGAAGTGTTCTTGTAGTCTTGCCCATAAAGACCTTATGGTAGAACCTGTGTAGGTAACATCAAAGTCTTTTTGGCAGGGAAATTTGTAGACTACATTGTGGTGTTCTAATATTTCTTTGTGTGTGTGTGTGAGATTTAGTGGGTTTTAGAAGATTTGGCAATTTTTGATTTGTATACCAAAAGTGAATACCAGTTTGTAGTCAGTATGTTTGAAAATGTATTTGTAGGCTTTGTATGTGTTATGGATGTATGGCAGTTTGATAACTTTTTGTGTTGGGAAGTTTGTTTTGGTTGTTGGTTGTTTTGATGGGTTTTTGCTGTCCTGTTTACATAATTTATTAGTTGTGGGATAGTTGCAATTTTTAAGAATCTTTGTTAGTTTTTTTATTTTTGTGTTGAGATAATTATGGTTCGTTGAAAACTTGTAAGCTGAATTGTGATAGGATGACTGATTTTTTAACAGAATATGGACGGTATGAGTAGAAATGGAAGTAGTTTCTGATATGCATGGGTTTGTGGTATATTTTTGTGGCTATTTTGTTGTTTTCTTCTGATTAATGTCAAGTTTAAGAAATTGATGGATTTGTTCTGGTCGGTTTCTATGGTGAATTTTAGTCTGTTGCTGTAACTGTTAGGGGACGCTTGTAAGGTGGTTATGTGTGTTGGTTTTCCAATGCATGGAATATTGTCCATGTATCTGCCATAAAAAGTGATGCCAAGGAGGGGTTGGGGAAGCGTGGAATACGAGTGATTCTATGTGTGCTAGGAATAATTCCACTAGCTGTCCGCTAATGTTTTGGCCCATAGGGAATCCAAAAATTTAAATATGCATGATGTTGTTGTTGAACTTGAAGAAGTTTGCTAATATTATTAGTTTGATTAAGTTTATAATATCATTAGGTATTAAAATTTTGTATGAGAGTGTAGGGTGTGGTTTTCTGTGAGTAACGTGTGTACGATGTCTAATGTTCTGGGAACATGGATAATGGCAGCTTCATTATCCACGTTAGTGTATAATGAAGCTGCATCCAATGAAGTGAGGATGTCTTCCTGGGATAGAGTTATGCTATTTATTTTTTGGAAAAGAAGGTTGTCCGTATGTAAGAAAGTTTTAAAGTGAATTAAAGTTGAGCAGCACTCAGATGGGAACTGGAGACCGAAGTACACTAAGATTATTGAAGAAAAAATGAAAGAGTTTGAGAACAGGAACCAAACCTTGGAGATTCAGTGGCAAGCCTTTCAGCCAGAGAGGCATGTGGTGAGGTTGTCTACAAGGATAGAAAAATCAGAACTACATGATGGACACAGGAAGTTAAAAAGAGGCAGTGAAGGAAAAGAAGAAAGCATGTCAAAAGTTCCTGGCAAATAAGTCAGCTTGTGCTCTTATAGAATACAGAGACAAGTGTAAGAAAGCTAAATACTATGTAAAACTAAACAAAAGTCATAGGAAGATTTTGGCAAGAACATAGCAAATAAATATCAAGAAGGTGGTAAGATATTCTGGAGGTTGTTGAAGAAGCTTAGAAATAGACGAAAGAGTGCTGTAAAAGGAATTAGAGAGATGATAAAGGTGACATGAAAACAGGAGAAAAAGATATCCTGGAAGTATGGAGTAATTACTTCGAAAAATTGCTAAATGAAACAAGCAGTAATAGCACTGTGGTAAAACATACTCAACAGGCATACAGTCAGGAATACATATCCATACTTGAAGTAGAAAAAGCCATCAAAGGCTTGAAATGTAGAAAGGCAGCAGGAGTAGATGATATTCTACCAGAAATGCTGAGGTATGGAGGTATAAAAGTCTTACAGTGGCTGCACTGCATAGTTTAGAAGGCCTGGACAGAGGGACGAATTCCCGATGATTGAACTAGAGCTCTCATAGTACCCATATATAAAAAGGGAAATAAAACTGCATGTGAGAATTACAGAGGTATTTCTCTAGTGAGTGTTCTGGCAAGATTTATGCAAGTATACTTGAGAAACGGTTGAGAACGATTGTGTAAGAATTGGTTGATGAAAAACAAGCTGGATTCAAGCCAAATAGAGGCTGTCAGAATCAAATCTTCACTTTTTGAAAATCATGGTAATATGACAAAGATCTGTATTTATGTTTTGTGGATCTGGTAAAGGCATATGACAAGGTGCCAAAAGAGAAGCTATTCAATATTCTACAGTTATATGGTGTCAGTGGGACATTATATCAAGCAATACTTAGTCTTTATTTGTCAGCAGTTAGAATTGAAGTTAGAATTTGTAAGTCAGCAGTTAGAATTGAAGGAAGTACAGGAAGCTGGTTTAATGTTAAATCTGTTGTCAGACAAGGATGTACCTTCTTCCCGCTGTTATTCATTATATATATGGATCACGTTATGAAGGAAAGTGCTATTAAACTGGATATCAAAATTGGAGATGTTAATCTCAGCTCTTTGCTTTATGTGGACGATGTTATGCTTCTAAATAAATCTGCTACAAGTCTGCAAGATTCCCTGACTAAATTGAATAACTGTTATAATAGATATGGTATGAAGGTCAGCAATAACAAGACAAGGACAATGAAAATAGGCAGAATCATTGAAAATGTCAACTGCGTTGTGAATGGAGAACCTGTGGAACAAGTAAAACATTTCAACTACTAGGCACGATTTTTAGTGAAGATGGTAAATTAAATATGGAAATAGACAACAGAATCAACAAAGCTGGTAGGTAGGATGTCAATTGAATAAATTCTTATGGAATAAGAGAGAATTTATCGGAACAATAAATTAGCTGTATACAAGACAGTGTTCAAACCAGTTTAATATCCTTTTCTTCATAATGTAATCCATATAGATAATGAATAACAGAGGGGATAATGTACATCCTCGTCAGACACCAGATTTAACATTAAACCATCTTCCTGTACTTCCTTCAAGACTAGAAACTGCAGATATGAGAGTCCTGAGAAAGATTAGTGGCACGAATCAGATGGCATCAATGGCAATATCATATTTAAAATGAGGATATTAGGAAAAAACTTGACAATTGTCAGCATCAGGAATGTGTTAACAGAGCTAATCTCAAGTGGTATGGTCACTTAAACAGAATGGGTGAAGAAAGAATAGCAAAACAAGTGTTCCCTGCCTGGTTGACAGGAAACGACCCAAAGGAAGACCAAGATATAGGTGGATTCAGGGCTGTCGCCAGATTAGATCGCGACCTGAGGCAAACAGTTAAATATCGCCCCTGATGGATTATAAGACAAAAATATAAGAAAATCTCCAATTGCTATTTTGTTTTTATTACAAGAGAAACATTAATGCAAAACGATTACATAATAATATTAATTAAATGTTTGCTCTACGGAGATATCGCACAATAAAACTGTTTATAAGCTCTTCTAAATTTAAATTATAAGCTATGTCCAACTCTATCAATATAGTTGCTAGAACAACTAATCTTCATTGCTGTTCGCAAATAATTTTTAATCAGTTTAAGCTTGAAAAACTTCTTTCCACACTTGCTATACTAACAATTCCTGTTAACGTAGCGAAGGCACCTACCACAATATTGCTGAACAAGTGCCCTTATTAAGCCACGCTGTGAGGCAGGCTGCTTCTATGCTGCACCCTGCCTACAGTACTGGGTGGATTGATACGCTAAAAAGTGCCTTAGACGATAGAAATATAAGATCTGATAATGTTGGAGTCTTGACAAGTAACAGACTGACTTGGAGGAAAATTGTAGATAGGAAGTTAGTAATGATATAAATTTTTCATGTAGTACTATCATATCCTGTACACCCCTTGAGGGTACATGGCAGGAATTTGATGATGATGAAGATATGCATCTTGAAAAAGATGAAATTCTGGCATGTTTCGATGTTATTTCTTTACTAACGTGCTGACAGGAGCAGTTTTAATTATTTTAAAAGATAAGTTATCAAAAACGTTATGTCATCCTTGACCCAATGCATAAATTCTGATTACTTTTGTTTTAAAAATACTATTTAACAACAGAATTTCGGCTTGGCCATGGGCAAACCATTATTTCCTATACTAGCAAATTTATGTTTAGAAAATTTTGAGGAAAAAGCAATCAATTCTTTCCCATTAAAGCCAATGATATGGAAAAGTAAATTAAAGATGGCAAGAAATTATATTCTTGGTTTAATCCTTTATCCAGGGATTAAATTACAGACTGATTGATCCAAGTGTAAGCAAACAAAGTTTGCCTACCTGAAGTATTTTCAGGACTCATTTTTGAAATTATGGATTCTACAACCGTGTTAAAATAACTCTTTTTATTATCCCAAAGTTTCGATTTTTGAAATTATGGATTCTACAACCGTGTTAAAATAACTCTTTTTATTATCCCAAAGTTTCGATCTTCATATCAAGATCATCATCTGGAGCATACATAAATATACAAGACAAGCTGCGTTACATTTCAAACCGTAAGCTAGAGAAACAATGATTTGATCACATGCTACTCACTCTCATGTCTCTAGTGGAAAAAAAAAAAAAAATAATAATAATAATAATAATTACATCAAGCTAGATTTGTGAATAAACATTCTTGCTTACAAATGGTTTTCCTTCCAGTAACAGTGATGTCCTATTTCTATTATTACAATTGTTATTTTTGATTTAAAAAAAAAATATTTATAAATTACATCATGAATAAACATTCTTTCTTATAGATTTTTTCTTTAACAGTGATGTCCTATTTTTTAGTATTAAAGTTGTTATTTTAGATTTAGGATCTTGGATTTTCTACAGTCCTGTTTATAGTTGTTCTTAGAGAGGAAGGATTCGTGGGACGAATATATGCCTTCTATATGTGTGGGATTTTTAGACCATCATTATTGCTTAGATTGGGGTGGTTGATAACGATCTCACAAGCTTCCTCAAATTTGCATTCATACCATGTTTTGGTGTGATGTAGACAACTAGTGCTTTTTCAGTCAATTCTATGTAAGGTGTTCAGGGCATGATCAGAAAGGCCAGCTTCACCATAATTATTATATTTGATGTGTCATTTATGTTCTTTTTGTCTGATCAGAATTGTGCGTCCTGTTTCTCCTATGGTATACTCCAGAGTGGGCCAGCATAGGGAGTGGGTCTTTGGATGAGTTTAGTAAGCTTTTTAATTTTGCAGGAGTTTAAAGGTGACTTTGAAGTTGTATTTTTGTAATACTTTGTTTCACCGAAGTTAGCTAAAATTCTCAAGAAATTTAAAATCTGCATTTCTTTTACTCCGCTTCCCAAACCAAAACATAACAGCCTAAAGTATCCAAGAGTTTATCGTCTTTGGTGTAACTGCAATGTGCCCTATTTTGGTTAGACAGAGAAATCCATTGATTTGCATATGGAAGAACATGTCAGAACTAGATCCAGTACAGTATCTAATCACATTCTTAATTCTGCTCACTGTAACAAGGAAGATTCAGTCATTAATCCAGTGATGTGGAACAAATCAGAAAACATTTTTG